>NC_133652.1:294685314-294935688 GCF_009905375.1 Apium graveolens | reverse complement strand
ATGACTTTCCCCAACCACTTTATTTATGGGATGGGTGTTTGTTGTCCTAGAAATTTTAATAATAAAGAGGAAAATCTTCGGAGTAACAGCTTCAACCTTATGGGAATTGCTACAAAAAATTTTATTTGCTAAATTGTATGTAATTTCTTCATATGTGTAGCACGAGCTTATATCCTTAGCTTACCATGTTTGGAATTGTAGTGGCAAAAAGAAAATATTTTTATTCAAAAACTAATGTTGTTAGGTGAACTTTTGAAAACTTGTTTTATAAATTTTAAAAGACTTATTGACCTTTTAACGCTTAAAGTATTAACATTTTACCCATAAATACTAAGGTATGTGATTAATATACTTATTTTTGTTATATTCAAATAAGCATGAGTGTTGTCTGTTTCCAATGGTGTGTCCTAGCTCGCACTGTAAGGCTTCATTTGAATTGGGGTGGAGGGATGCGTTGGGGGTTGTGTCGTCAACATGCTAAATAGGCAAAAGTTGGACCATCACATGGTAACTTGAAAAATAAAAGAAGCTAAAATGTTAGTTAGTTATCTCATGTGGTTACGTGTCTAGGTGTTGGCTCACATTTGCCTTAATACAGTCATGCCATTTTGTGGGGCCAAAATTTAAGAAACTAAAATAGTCATAAATGAGCGATTTTTATGTCAATTTTGACAATTATAAATGACTGACTCATTATTTGCCACTTGACTCGTTCGAACAAAGCAAATAGGTAGGAAATGGCTTATTTTCAACCAAAATTGGTCATAGCCCACTTATTTTGTCAGTCAAAAATCAGTATTATTCCCGTAATATGTATTATATCACAAGGATACACTACCTCCTGATACTCTTTTATGTTATTTCCTCCAATTTCCCATCGAGCTATTGAATTTAATGAGATCAGATTGATACATGCACCCAAAGATAAAGGGTAAAATTAATGAATTATTCGTCAATTTGTAATATTTACTCATGAATTCACATGGAAGACAATTAACAAAAAATATATTAGGCAACAAAAAAGGAGGGGTGGAAGACAATTAGGAAAAAATATCTTAGAAATAAAAAGGGACGATTGTTTAATATTTGACAAAGATGCAAAGAAATAGAATAAAAAATTTGTGAACATAAATGTTTATAAAGATGAATTTGGGGAATGGTTGAGCTCCATGGGAGTAAAGGGGTGGCCCATAAAACATGATTAACAACATTATAAGAAATTAAAAATGTCACAAAAGAAGAACACACTGCATTAGTTTTGATGACTTTATTTATGGGATGAGTGTTTACTGTCCTGGGAATCTTGAGAGCTAACAGCTTCAACCTTATGGGAATTGCTACAAAATTTTTTGTTTGCTAAATTGTATGTAATTTCTTTATGTGTGTAGCAGGAGCCCTTAGCCTTAGCTTATGTGTTTGGAATATCAGTGGCATAAAAGATAAAAGATTTTTATTCAAAAACTGAAATATAGGTAGGTGAACTTTTGAAAACTTGTTTGATAAATTTTAAAAGACTTTTGGACCTTTTGACGCTTAAAGTATTAATATTTTACCCATAATCCTAAGGTATGTAACACCAGGTGTTGGTATTAGTTGCACACATGGCAGTAGTCTGGTTAGTCGACATAAAATTGACTAAAATAGTAAATAACGAGTAGGAAATCTGACCGTCACGGTATCGAGTCATTATTTTTAAATACCGACCAAGTTAGGCCTTATAACGATCAAAATTGCGGTCGTTAAAGGCCCTATTTTCACAAAAATCTCATGTTCTTGTATGATGGTGAAAGATGGTATATACGAGATCATAGGAGATAAGATGTCGAAAGTTGTTGATGTTAGACGAGTTAGATGATAACTTTCCAATGGATGATATGTTCAACCACGATGATTCAAGAGGAAAATATTGTAGATTTTAATAAATAATGTGTCATAACAATCAATTTCTGATTTACAAACTTTGTTGTAACTTTTGATCAACTTTTACTTAAGTGCGACCAAGTAATTGTACAGAAATCACTTGTACAAAATCACAGGCTGAAGGCTGGCATTAGTTTTCTTGAGGGAAGAGTTCAAAGAGTGAAGTGATCTCTGACTTGTATCTTATATCCATAACCTCACATATGAGTCCCAGCTCCGAAAGATTGAATATCTCCCTTCTCTTCCTAAAAACTCTAACTGTATCTCAAGTAGAATGACTCACTCTATCGTCATTCGAGTTTACGAGAACTACTATTGTTAGATTAAGAATCGTATTTAAATACTTTTATGGAATAACCCTTATCTTCGTTAGTGAATTTAGTCTTTTGCCTTCATACTTTGTATTTAGATCGATAATTTTTGGTAAGTCCCCACTCCCCACTACTTGAGTTGATTTCTAATTACCATTACTTTTTAAAACGACTCCCCAATTGTTTATAGGCAATTTTTCTTTGCTACTGATATCATCTTAAATATTAATACTAAAGGTGAAAGTCAAAACCAAGCTCTTGTTGCCAGTTGGGCAGGGGCATTTGACACGTAACATACAATACCTTTTTAATACCCAAAAATTTTTATTATACAATATTCAAACACTACTTGTTAATAAAGGCATCATAGGTTGGTGTTGCATAATATTTGAAGTCAAATCAGCACATGTTCCGACATGGTGACTCCACATCAATAGGCGGGCCCATATTTTTGCCATATGAGCAGTATAGCCCATATTTTGTTTACATCGAAAGTGGGGGTACTTTGATTCTATACCAACAATTGTGCTCACAATGTACTATCTGAGATTTTCGGTAGATATTTATGTCAACAAATTCTTTATTATGTGGTTTTAAATAATTTATGTTAATCGGTAAATAAATATTAAAATTTAATTCATTCCAGTTTAACGAGTCAAATATTCCCAATTATTTAAGGAAAGAGAATCGAGAGGAAAGTATAAATATTGGAAATCATTCCTTCTCAAACTGAGATGAAAAAAAATTCAAAAACTTTGCTGACCAGATATCAATGTATGATCTCAGTGGAATGGAAACAAGTGTTAAGAATCTCAAGACCTTATTTGTGGCCCTGAATGAACAAGTTCAAAATCATATCATTCACTCTAATGACACAAGACTGAAGATGGATCAAATGCACTCTAGAAGATACACTCCTTCAGCCTTGCCCATGGATGAAATTCAAAAGGTTGTAGAGGACACTTTTGGGGTTTCTACTTTCCACATCTCAATCTTCATCCACACTACAAGTTCAAGAACTGCAATATCAAGTTTCTTCTCTCAAATCTTCCAATGACTAACTAAGTTCCCAAGTTCAAGCTCTTACATCCTTGGTGCAAAGTCAAGAGACAGATATTAAAACCCTGATGGACTCTCACAAGCATCTTTAAATGCAAAACTCTGTTGCTTTGGGAGCCATCACGGGGAAGCTCAACATACCACTGCCTTCCCTACCGGAAGAAATAAGGCCAAAATTATGAACTCCCCTACTCATGCCTGTTATCAAGACTAAAGGGAGATTAAGGTTAGGATTCAACAATCCAGGGATGCTAAATCTAAATCTAAGGAGCCTATTCAGGTTGGCCAAAGTTTTTCACAAACTCAACAATTTCAAGATGTAGGAAAAGAATGACTCGTCAAGGCTGCAGAAGGACCATATCAAGATCAAGAATTCAGTGAACTTCTTGCAGTCCCGAGGTTGTCTCTTCAAAATAATATATAACATACAAAAGAGCATTGGCCAAAACTATCAATTCTACCAGGGCAGTGGTTGTGAATGTTGAAAATTACTTAAAGAAGAGGATTATTGTCAACGTCAATGATGATGTGGATAGATGCCTTCAAGTATCTATGTCAAATCTTAACATACTAAGGGCATCTGAGCTAGATGTTGTGATTGACAAAGTGCATGTAGTCATCACAGAGGACACTCAACTTCTTCATGAGCTTAAAAATGCACAGATAGCAGCTTTTCCTGAAGCCTATCTATATAAACAAAGGAGTGTCCTACATCTGCCCAAGAACCAAACAATACAAACAACTTACTATTCCTAAAATTTTTGTTAGATCAAATATGAAGACAATCATGACTATTCAATCTGATCTAAAATACAAAAAGAACAAGAACGCTGAAGATTTGGAGATGATAAAGATCTTATACAGATACTTGCTGAATCGTGACACTATGTTGCCAACTGCTCAATTTAATTTAAAAGATCACAAGGATGATGATGAGCAGAAGCATGATGAGCAGAAACCTTCTAACTCAAATCTAAGTCAATCTTCAAGAGCAACTGGCCACAAGGATAAAAAGAAGGATGAGAAGAAGGATGATGACAAGAAAAGGAGATGAAAGAAGGAGGAAAAAGAAGGAAGACAATCCAGGACCACACCAACAAACCCTAAATACAAATGATAAAATCTCAACCTACCAAATCTCTTAGCTCAAACACTCAACCATCTCTCACCTCAAAGCCAAAATTTCTATACAAGCCAACTGCAAACTCACTTCTCAAAATTCCAATCACTTCCACTCAAACAAGCTTGAAGAAAAATCACAACCCTACCTTCATATAAACCTTCAATGAAGACACACTTTAAATTTGTTGGAAGAAACTGCTAGTTACTGAGTGATCATTATGGAATTGCTATGATTAAACTTACTTTCTTCCACTAAATTGGTACCTCACAGATGAAGAATATTTTCAGCAGCTAGCTAAAGAAATAATCAGAGTCTGGGTTGTATCATATACAAAAGTCAGAATTTATTATGATAATGGTTCTTTCACTCTACTTGGAAGCAATATAATCGACACAGTTTCAACCACAGAGTTTAAAAGAGTGATCAGTCTAATGAAGGATAAGGATACTATTACAAGGTTCTGGAAAAATTGTATCATTTTTTTGTCATAGCATCCAAAAAAGTGAGAGAGTCCTCCTGTTAGAGATTTAAATGAGAGAGTTCATATTGCATTTGGTCTCTCCTTAAAAAGACAGCTATTATAGTTCACTGTCCATCAGAGTATCCATTAATTTTAAAGGGTGACAAGTTCGGTATTAGTCATCATCTTAATTTCAAGTGTTGAGTGCTTGCCACCCTGTAATAGTAAAGATACGTAGAACAGTAAGTTTGTTAATGTTCAGTTTTTAAATACACTTTAAATTAAGGAACATAAAAAGCATAAGAAACTCGAATCCTCAGTTTTTTTATGGACAAAAGAAGTGTATACACTAAGTAGAATATTTATTGTTCAAGACTTTTGGTTTAGAGCAAGTAGCAAAACAGAGCCACAAATATTTAAATCCATAACCTCTATTTTCGATTTCTGTTTTCTTGCTCTCAACCACTTCTACTTTTAACGTTTATATGTGAATGAGATGTTGAATATGTTATGTTTTACTGCTCTTTTATTTCCTTATATTATCTTATTTTAATTTTTTGAACCCCATGGCATGCCCGCTGAATTCCTTTTTTTCATCGTATGCTAGATTCAGTATGTCAAATTACTGTAAACTTCATTTAATATAATTTATGTAACCGTAATATATCTTGTTCTTCAGATTGAATAAGCAAATAATGTATATATTATACCCACATAGTTTTATGTTCTAACCCTTCTGTTCAAGCTTTGCGTAGGAGCCTATTCTTCCTGCAACCTTCCTCCGAGCCCGCATAATTTTGATGCTTGGAAATATGCGTGTCATCAAATTTCAAGGATGGAGGAGCATTTTAAGAAAAGAATTTAGAATTTCCGAGATCTGGAGGATGATTGGCTCAGGAAATTCATGTATAAAATTTTTACTAACATGGTTGTGCTCTAGAACATTCCTATGATCATAGCAGTGCTTACATTTGGACTTGCACTTTGGTTGAATGTCGTTCTCCTTGATGTAGGAAAAGTGTTTACTATCATATATCTTTCACTATCGAGTATTTTGATATTTTTGCCCTTTTGAAGTTAGAAATTATGTACTTTGATAGTTAGAACCAAAGTATGTATCCGATTTCATCTATGCTTGTTGATAAGACTTAGAACCGGTTTAATAAGTTTTAAGTTTCATTAGATGCTTGTTGTATTGAATGTTGGATGCCTTGTTTGGCAGGAATAATGTAAAAGAAGAACAATTATTTCAAAAATTTTATTTTTGTAGTGTTGCATTTGACTCTATACGGTGTTGCGTAATACTAAACATGATGTTGCATATTAATAACAATGGTGTTGCAGATGACTAAAATCAGTGTTGCACTACACATTGTGGGACCCACTGCTGACATGGCAAAAGTGGCTCCCAAAGTAGGGGCCACTACTGACGGGAAATATGACGTGTCACTTGCCACGTAGGACACAGTGGTGATGTGACTTCATTTTATGAAACACTAACTGTTGTTGTCATTGTACGCTTTTACTGTTACAAAAGACCATAATGCAACGCTTTCTAGTGTTGCATAATTCGTTGCCTTAAGGCTCTACAACCACATCCACATTAGCAACCCCACCCTGGTGTTGCCTATAACCTTATGCAACACCATTTAGGCCTTATGCAACTGTATAGTAAGGGTTACCTATGTACACTTGTGGCGTATTATATGGCCATTCTTTTTAATATTCATGATCTTATTCACAGAAGGCATGTTAATAACGTAATTGTATACTAGATGATAATTTCTGCTCCAAACTTTATGTCTTTGTTACCTTTTCGATTTCATTTAGGAAATGGGAAGAGTTTGCAGTTTGTAAAGGTGAGAATTGAGGTACTTTCTGATTTTATATGTTTTCTTTTGGCTTATTAACTTAAGGCTCTTGTGAAATATAATTATCTTGGTTGTACAACACTGGGCTCATCCTTTCACTATTACAAATTATAACATTCTTTACTAGTATATTTTGCTGGATTCTTAAATTTAATTTTAAGACAAGGGTACGAGCACCGCTTTACATTAGTGTGTGCACACTACAAATATTTAAGTAATTAATGATCATCATTACTACAATCCTATCAATTTTAGTTGAAATTTTTTTATTATTTCTTTATATTTCACGGAACTCTGGTAGTTGTAGGAAGGATGGAGCAAGACCTCTGTCTTCTTCAAGAGATTTCTCAAGGCCACTACTATTAAAGCTTGTGATCTTGATCAACTAAGTAGTGTTTATTCATGTCAATAAGTATCGTGTACTGGTTAAGTTAGTACTCTGGTTGATGTTTACAATTTGATGAGATAAGTTGTACTTATCATGGGAATAGTATGTCTAGGATGATATACATATTTTGGTTAAATATTTTCGGGTTGATTGTACAAATTAAGCTATCTTATTTATTTATATTGAATTCAACTAGCTAATATATATATATATATATATATTGGTTGAGTTTTAGGACTTAATTTTTTCAGTATTATGGTTAAATACATTCTCCAATAGCACCAAAGATTAGTAAAAATTCAAATATTTATTGTTAAAACGTGTTTGATACATTAATTATAAAACAATAAATGATGTGAATAAGGCGATTTAACAACATAAATTTAAACAAAACCTATATTATATAACACCTATAAACGGTTACCTACAGGAATTGATGTTAAACTGTATTTTTCATACAAGTTACATATAAATAAACGATGTCTGAAATTTATAAAAATATTCTAAGACATTAGAAATCTTCCCAAAGTGTTGTATACGACTACTTTAGACATCAGGTAAAAACCGATGTCTATGTAAAATTAACTTTAACATCAGTCACAAATACATCTGTCCTTTTTTACATACACATCGTTGTTTACCCGATATAAAAGCTCTTTCTAGTAGTGGCTTGAAAATCTTCAAAGCTAATAGCTTCAACCATATATGAATTGCTACATAATTTGTTGTTTTAGCCCTTAAAGTATTAAGATTTGTACCCATAGATCCCAAACTTACCATATATGAATTGCTACATAATTTGTTATTTTGGCTCTTAAAGTATTAACATTTGTACCCATAAATCTCAAACTTAAGTGGACGTACTTTTAAACTCTAAGTTATGTGATTAATATACTTTATTTTTGTTATCTTCAAATAAGGGTGAGTGTTCTCCAATGGTGTGGACTAGCCCAGACTCTAAGAATTTTTTTGAAAGGAGGGTCGGGGTTCAGGGGCAAGAGGGTGTTTGCGAGCATTGTGGACTAATAGAAAATAGAGTGTTATGTAACCCGCACCCGCTAACCTTCGGGTGTGCACTAGGTAAACCTTATAGGGTCACACAATAGCTTTCAAACCACATGAACCAAGGTAAACCGCATTTAATAGAATGTGTTTCAAGGCCACAAATACGGGTGTTGTTGATGGTTATTGGCTAGTTTAAGGTTATAGCAATAGCCTTGTTTCTCATTTTTACTCATTCAAATATTAATTTTATAATTTAATATCTCAATGCACATTACCCGACTCCTGATTATTTTAAGTTACTTTATTACATAGATAACTTACTTAGAAAATATAGTTTATTATAATTTAATACATTACATATGTTATGTAGTTAATTAGTTATTTAATCAAACTTACATATTTTAATGTAAATATATTTTGTTTTCAAATAATTCTTTCTTTAATTTAAACATAATTTGAAAATTTATGATTTAATACATGAACAATTATAATAACAATAATTTTTTTTAAAAAAAATTCAAATTTAAGTTACCAAACCTTCACAGTAACTCTTCATCGAGAATAGAAAAGGATGAACCCTTCCCTTTTAACCCAGCATCCAAGAGAGAGGTTGAACCCACCAAGCCCAACTCAACCCAACCGCCCAAGCCTAACCCAAACCTACCCGTAACTCCTCAACCTTTAATATAAATTAATTCATGATATAAGTCTTTTTAACATGTACATGCTTAGTAAAAATAATTAATAATTTTTTTAAGTTATAATATTTAGAAAGTGTTAAATTTTGTTGGAAGGTCTTAACTAAACAATCAAACAAACCCATTATTCTTATATTAATATTGTAATAAAACACATATGAAAGGTTACCAAGAAAGATTTGGACAAAGTTAAAAAAATATATATGAGTGTTATTAAAATGGGTAGTAATGATTTTAGAATTTAAAATAAATACCAAGAATTACTTGCAATTACAAATTAACAAAATGTGAACATAAACCTAAATTTGGTAAATGGT
Source organism: Apium graveolens (assembly GCF_009905375.1). Taxonomy (NCBI): domain Eukaryota; kingdom Viridiplantae; phylum Streptophyta; class Magnoliopsida; order Apiales; family Apiaceae; genus Apium; species Apium graveolens. The sequence goes on along the minus strand of NC_133652.1, from coordinate 294,926,536 downwards.
GTGCTATTTTGTTAGCATTTTAACTATTAACAAAATGTTGATATAACATATATAATATAATAAGGTAATTAAATTATATGGAAAAAATACATGGTTTTAAAGGGTTTGACCTATAACGAGAGTTGAAAACCTAGTTCCAAATGCTAGAGTTATTGGACTAAGAAATGATTCCAAATTCAAGTTTTTGATAGACAATATAGGAATATAGGTGGTGTTTAATCATTTTCTCCATTATTTTTACAAAATCCTTCATAGATATGTAATAAAAGAAATAATTTTAAGAATTAATAGTTAGCTACTAATGATGTGCATATATCTTAGCCTCCTCAAACAGCCTTTAGTATATATTTATATATAGTTTTAAGATTGGTGGTTAGTAAAAACTTAGATATTCAAATCTATGGAAAATAACATTTTTTTAAAATTACTATCCTAAATGAATGACTCATTCCCTTAAACCAACCATTCTAATTAATCATTTTGACTGTGATATTATTGAATGTATTGGTTTACAAGTAGACAATATGGTATTCAATGATTCTCCTTCAATCTAATCCCATTCCCAACTAGTGGCACAAATTAGAGTTTTTACCAACATAAATTATTATACCAATTTTATTTTGAAAGCTTATTAACATAAGTTAAAATATATTAATTAAAAATAAAAAACTATTAAAAAATTAAATTAGTTAGATTAAAAAACATAATGCATTAAATGAACATGCTGTGATTTTCCGTATTAACATGTATAGCTTTTAAGCTAGTGTAGTTAAGGTTAAGAAAATAATCTTGTAGGTAAAATCACAATAATAACGAGCCAAAGAAATATACTCTTTAAAGGAAGGCCCAACCCCAAGACAAACAAGGGTCCAAAAAAAAGGTATTTTGGATAGCAACCCATCAAGATAATAAGATGATTTACTATTTCTAGTCCATTCTAGAAACTTGTATATAAAATTTTAAAAACAAAACCTCCCCTACTAGTATATTCTAGAATCTTCATTATTTAGTTCATAACCATACACCACTAGTCATATGTTTACAACATCTCCCTTATCTTGTCTTATAGTTTTATGATATCTAAAATAAATGTTATTTGAGTATTGAACATAGGGAAAACCATAAAGTCACCCCTTTTGTCTTTTAAAATTAGAGGTTTATTTTACTATATTGAAGGAGACAAATGTGTAAGTGACCTGAAGTTCCTAATTGAGAAGCCATCAAAAGCCATCATATTTTTGTGACTGAGTATCCCATATTTCCATATTTTGTTTTTTATTGCTTATTTCCATTTTCTTTGTTTTTCAACCTACCTTTAAGATTTGATATGTTGTATTTTGGGTCTGGTTATCTTTTTTAACCCATACAAGTATTGTATGTTGATATTTTTTAAATTTCTATACAACATTTAAAAGAGATTTTTGTGTCTTCGTAGGTAGTGGCCATATTTGTCAAAAAAAGAGATCGGACAATTTGGATAGAATTATTTGATAGTTGTTGTTTATAATGGATAATGGACATAGAGAAAGTGAATATGATTGTTCTTATAAAAAAATGTTATTCTTGATTTTTTCTTTCATTCTGCCACATTTTTACAAATTAACTAAAGTCAAAAGATAGAAAAAATCAATATAAGTATTAGAGAATTATTATTTATATTAAAGTTTGTTGTTTGAGCCCAATTACATTATTGGTGTATTAATTTTGATTGGCTTTTTGGTAGGTGGATGAAAAACTAGTTGATAACCTTCTTATTCAATATTAAGCTCTATTTATTATCTTTTTAATATAATGGTGAATATTTCCTTCCAAAATCTTTACATAATATGCTTGTGTTCCTATTTGCAGTGAAACAATGAAGAAATGCTCCACAATACTAAGGATTACTTGTATATGATAGGTATCGTATACAATTTAATAAATTGATGCAAAATATTAAATATTTTTTTATGTGGTAAGGGTTACACCCCAAATTGAATTGGGCAAGTGTTTTCCACCTTTGTTACAACCAACCAAACACATGCTCTGAAATTGGATCCTACTAACGTTTTAAAGATCATGACACATGAGACTGGAAGGACTGTGCCTATACATCCAACCTGCTATTGCACGTGCAAAAGGGCAATTGATTAGCCCCAATGGTTGCAAGCCAGTTTTTACAGAGTTGATGCTGCCAAATTACCCAAATCCCAAATCACTATTAGACAAATGAATGTGAAGAAAGAAAACAATATTAAATTCAAGTAAACCATGTTCATATATACATAGTGTTTTAATAAATTATTTTAGTTATTACCAAGAATTGTAACTCTTGAAGTTTTTGTTAAAAGTGTTAAAAAATTGTTTATAGTTGATTTCTCCTTAATACTTTGTTAGATAAGGCCATTTTTATTTTATACATAAATACTATGTACTGCAATGCTATGGGGTCATCTTATACATTTGAAATACTTAATTGTACATTTGGGATGAAAAGCTCATACCATATCAAGTTTATATCTTTTTCCACCCATATCTTTTCTATATTGTTGTAGATAAAAAAATATCTAAAACTAAACCAATTCAAAAGCGTACAAAAATATCAAAATACAAGAAATATAGACGGAACCTTTTTAGAAGATAAAAATGACTAACTTTTATACATAATGAACTTATCAAGTGCTTCATCCCTATATCTAAGCAAATAAAAATAATAGTATCTACTACAATCATCAATAAAGGTAATAAAATATCATTTATTGTCTTTATTAAACAAGTCATTAAATTCACATATGTGAGTATGAACTAAATCCAAAATTTCAGAATCTCTTACAACATTATGAAATGTTTTTCTTATTGATTTTAGAAGAGACAAATACTGGACACCTAGATTTCTTACTAATTGCATACTCTAGAATCAACTCTAAATTTATCATATTCATTAGAGAACCAAAAATTAAATGACCAAGACGAGAGTGCCAAAAATTAGACGATTCAACGTAATTAACAGAAGAAGCAACAATTTCATTAACCAAACCGTTAATAAGAGGCTCAACATTAATAAAAAATAAAACATCCGAAAAATAACCTTTGCCCATGATCACCAGTTTGAGTGATAACTACTTTATTACACTTCAAAAAAGTTCAAAATCATCCTTAACTAAATAAGATCAACTAACTATTTTTACGAATGTTAGGAATATGATGCACTCTAATCAGGGATAAAACACGCCTACAACACTACCATTCCCCATAGTCACTGTCCTTTTATGAGCCAGTTGATAAGATACAAATAGAGTTTTGTCAGCAGAAATGGGCACATTAGCTGCAGTATCAATCAACCACTCTTTAGGAAGATAAATAAATAATATTATAGGTGTATTGGTAACATACCCTTCATTGATTACAAAAGCATGTGCTTCACCAATAACCATATTAGCTATAGGCACACCAATGGTTGCAGTCCCAATCACGGTATTTGCCTGAGCCACTACATCAGATTTTTTTAGAATAATCTTTACTCCAACGACCTATCTGTCCACAAGACTAACATGGTTTATTTATCTTTGGTTTTAGCCTTGTTCTTTTCATTTTCTGAGTTACCGTTACTTTTCTTACTAGCTAGCTTTCATTTCTGATCAGTTGTCACGATGTTTATCTTCACACTCCCACTTATAACCGGCATCAAATAACCCTGTTTAGACTTGTGCTGCTCTTGCATACAAATATCAAACATCAGACTAGTCCAAGTAATCTCCCTTCTTTTTATCATGAAAAGAGAGAACTCTTCCCAAGACTTCAGAAGTTTTTTAATCATATAAATCACCTAAAACTTTATAGGAAGATCCACACCGAACTCCTTTAAAGTATGTATAATCATCTAAAATTCGTTCACCTGTTCAGTCATGGACTTAGAGTCTATAAGCTTCAAGTCAAGGAACTTAGACACGTGATACCTTTTTGACCTTGCGAGACAATATTATGTGTCCAATCAAGCATCTTTCGCAAAACCTTAGCATTATAGGCCTTTGATAAATAAACATGAAATAGAGTGTAAGCTAAGGCTGCAAGAATTGTGCCCTTGCCATTCTATCTTTCTCTCTGCACATAACATAAGCTGTTATAATCTCGGCTTTATCTTTATTAAAACATGTAGGTTATACTGCATCACCAACCCTAGACCCTTAACCATTAACAATGGTTTCATCTTTTTCTAACAACGAGAAAAACCAGAACCCCTATCGAACTTGCCAGACATACCCGAAAGATTAATAGGCCGTGAAAATCGTTAAGTGGCCCAATTAATGGTGGGTACAATACCATCAAAAGGTTAACCACGAGAAGTAAAGAAAATTTCATTCACCATCTCGAATGACGTAATTGGGCAATTATATTCAATATAAATCACAATTTAAGAATAGGTAATCAAAATCAATTAACAAAATAAATCACGAAGGTCAAACGAATTCGATATTCAGAAATTGCAATACTTAACAATAACAAGAAATAAAGTTTATCTATATTATAGGTCTAATATTAGATAAGAATATTGTATAAGACGTGACTGTTCTTGAAGATATACTCGCCTCGCCTATGATGTGCTGGGCTACCGTAAATTAACTTCTAGGTTAATGCAGCAATAGAAATATCCGTCACAGGCCGGCAAAGTTCAAAAATGAAGACACCTCAATTCATCCGAAAATCTATGTATATGTTTTATATTTTGAAGAGAGAAAAAGGGAGGCTAGCAAGGATTATTGTCCTTTCCCTTCATCCTTTTATTTTTATATCAAAGAACATATATATAGTATCATTTAAAAATAAATATTTTGAAGCCTAATTAATACTCTCTCAGTCCCTTCCAATTGTTTATTTTTGAGGAAGTGTCCGCACGCATTTTAAGGTGCATAAAAGTATAGTTCTGTAACTTATTTTTACAATTTTATTTTTCTGAATAAAAGTTGAATGTTTTAATTTTTATTCAGAAAAAAAATTATAAAAAAAATTACAGAACTATACTTTATATGCACCTTAAAATACGTGTCAGACACTCTCTAAAAAATGTAAACAATTGAAAAGGACGGAGGGAGTATTATTTACATAAGAATAATCCTTACTTTAAATAATAATATAAATATATCTATATGTCTAGTCATATCAAGGCCTTGACTCTGAACACTCAGGGCCTTCAGATCGCAACTGAATATGTCAAGGCCTTGACTCTGTCACTCAAGCCCTTTAGATCGTTCCTATCAGGGTCTTGATTTTGTCACTCAAGGCCTTTATAATGCTTCTTTTTTGTGTCAATGATTTGATGTAACATTTCAAGCCATTGATCTTGGATTAGACCATACATAACACATATACTCCACATAAAGAAACTTCATGGCACTTATTTTTCTATGAATTACACTAAGAAAATTACTTATATCCATATCCAAATTTTTTGAAAATTACATAAGGAACTTACTCCAAACTTTCAAGTTTCTAAAACATGTAAGCGAGGGTCAAACACATTTAATTAAGAACTTATTTTTGGGTGTCGAGCCGAGATAACAAATTAATGTTTTTAAAAAGATGCACGGAGGAGCTGAACAAGTAGGTTTTGATGGATAACATTTATGACATGTGGTACGTGATTTTAGGAAGAACAACTTGGGTGTTAATTATGCTCAAATGATATTGGATTTGTTGTATCCCTTAATAGAAAAAAGTGGCTGGAATTTTTCATTAGAATTCTACTTAATGAAAAACATAGATTGAAGGGTCTTATAATGGTTGATCCTCGCTCTTTGATAGCCTAAAAAAGTTTCAGGGAGTATTTGATTTTGATCCTACATATCCAACCAATAGGTATGCTATAGCGTTTGTGCAATTCACCCGCTGAACCATCACTACCAATAATTAATTTTCGAATTTGCACTCATGTGGGATCAATTGAAGATAAGTTCTGAGTGAGTTTTAGGTACTTGGCTAGAGGTCGTGGAAGGCGAAGAACCCTGGGCTACCATTTACGATAAAGAGCAAGCCATTACCGGACAATTTAATCTCAACTCCCCAATATTATATATTTGTTGTGTACTTGACACATTAGTAACAAATATCAGGGAAAACTTTTGAATGTATTATTTCAAGCATGCCAAAGGTAAATATGATTTCAAATATATACCATTCATTGACAAGAGATGTGGTTGGAGATATGTGAAAAATATTAATTTGGAAGTACAATATATATATAATGATGTCTATATATTTAATTAAATAAATTAATATATATATCCGCATTTTTATTCAAAACAAGTAAAGTATTGACTTTAAAAATTCTAAAGTATAAAAATATATACTTTATATTTAATCATAACTATCACAAATTGGAATCGTAATTTTTCGTTATTACTACATATTATGTTATATATAAAATGAAAACCATATGTAATACTTATTGGAATCATATTCTTTGTCCTTAATTATTTCCATTTCTTTGACTTGGGTTTGCTCATCACAAACTATTCAACTAATTGAATTTTTATATATATTTGATCCTATGTATTAATTAACTATCAACCACTAGCTTATGAAGTAATAATTATATTTCAAAATTAAATAATTTAATCTCACACCTATATTTTACATAAAAGTAGAATGTTGAGTTTTTTATGTAGCAAAAGAGTTTTTGAATTTTGACTACACTCATTTTGGTAATTAAAATAAAATATTAACATATGGTGAATGCGTAACTCACAAATTGTACCAAAGAATTCAAGCACTTAATAAAAGTACAAATTGCACCTAAGAATTGTAGCACGTAATAAAGTCATTTTCTTACTTCAAAAAAATGAACTCATATTCTTTGAAGTGAGTGACTATGAAAGGGATTTTTGCATACTTGTATTTAGTTTTCATCATTAAAATATATGCGTTCTTATGTGTAAAATATGCAATAAAAATGATTCAACATGAAATATGAAAATTAGAATATCGACCAAAGAATATCTTTTGAATATAGTATAAACAACCAAAAGCCAGAAAAAAGTGTTGAAATACTACCAAATTCTTAAGAAGTTGGTCAGTTAATGTCAAAAAACTAATTATTAACACACTTGTATGGTCGACATGCTAAATAGGCAAAAGTTGGGCCATCAGATGGTAACTTGTGAAATAAAAGTAGCTAAAATGTTAGTAAGTTATCTTATGTGGTTATGTGTCTTGGCGTTGCCCACACTTGCCTCAATACACTCATGCAATTTTGTAGGGCCAAAATTTAAAAAACTAAAAAAGTCATAAATGAGCGATTTTAGGTCAATTTTGACAATTATAAAAGACTAACATTATTTACCACTTGACTAATTCGAACAAAGCAAATAGGTAGGAAATGGCTTATTTTCAAGCAAAATTGGTCATAGCCCACTTACTTTGTCACTCGAAAATCAGTATTTTTCCCTTAATATATTATATCACAAGGGTTACACTACCTCCTTAAAAACTCTTTTATGTTATTTACTCTCATTTCCCACGAGCTACTGAATTTAATAAGATCAGATTGCACCCAAAGGTAAAGGGTAAAATTTATGAATTCATCAATTTGTAATATTTACTCGTGAATTCACATGAAAGGCAATTAACAAAAAATATATTAAGCAACAAAAAGGAGGGGTGGATGACAATTAGAAAAAAATATCTTAGAAAATAAAAAGGGACGATTATTTATATTTGACAAAGATGCCAAGAAATAGAATTAAAAATATGTGAACATAAATGTTTATAAAGATGAATTTCGGGAATCGTTGAGCTGCATGGGATAGTAAATGGGTGGTCCAAAAAACATGATTAACAACATTACAAGAAATTAAAAATGTCACAAAAGAAGAACACACTGCATTAGTTTTGATGACTTTCTCCAACTACTTATTTATGGGATGAGTGTTTGTTGTCTTGGAAATTTAATAACAAAGATGAAGCTCAGTTTGAAAATCTTGAGAGCAAACAGCCTCAACCTTATGGGAATTGCTATAGAATTTTTGGTTTACTAAATTGTATGTAATTTCTTCATATGTGTAGTAGGAGCCCTTAGACTTAACATAGGATGTGTTTGGAATATTAGTGGCTAGAAGACAAATTTTTTTATTAAAGAACTGAAATATTGTTAGGTGAACTTTTGTAAACTGTTTGATAAATTTTAAAAGACTTATTGACCTTTTGACACTTAAAGTATTAATTTGACCCATAAATCCTAAGGTATGTAACACCACGTGTTGGTATTAGTTGTACACGTGGCAGTAGTCTAGGTTAGTCGATGTAAAATTCAACTAAATTAGTAAATAACGAGTAGGGAATCTGACCGTCACGGTATCGAGTCGTTATTTTTTAATACCGAACAAGTTTGGCCTTATAACGATCAAAATTGCGGTCGTTAAAGGCCCTGTTTTCACAAAAATCTCATGTTCTTGTATGATGGTGAAAGATGGTATATACGAGATCAAAGGAGACAAGATGCCAAAAGTTGTTGATGTTGTACTAGTTAGATGATAACTTTCCAATGGATGATATGTTTAACCATGCTGATTCAAGAGGAAAATATTGTAGATTTTTAATAAATAATGTGTTATAACAATATCAATTTTTGATCTACAAACTTGTTGCAACTTTTGATCAAGTTTTACTTAAGTACGACCAAGTAATTGTAGAGAAATCACTTGTACAAAATCACAGGCTGACGGCTCACATTAGTTTTCTTGAGGGAATAGTTCACGAGAGTGAAGTGATCTCTGACTTGTATCGTTATATCCATAACCTCACATATGAGTCCCATCTCCGAAAGATTGAATATCTCCCTTCTCTTCCTAACAACTCTAACTCTATCTCAAGTAGAATGACTCAATATATCGTCATTTGAGTTTACAAGAACTACTATTGTTAGATTAAGAATCGTATTTAAATACTTTTATGGAATCAACTCTTATCTTCGTTAGTGGATTTAGTCTTTTACCTTCGTACTTTTGTATTTAGATCGATTTTTGGTAAGTCCCCACTCCCACAACTTGAGTTAATTTCTAATTACCATTACTTTTTAACACGACTCCCCAATTGTTTATAGACAATTTTTCTTTGCTATTGATATCATCTTAAATATTATTGCTAAAGGTGAAAGGCAACACCAAGCTCTTGTTGCCAGTACTGCCGTGGCATGTGACACATAACACACAATACCTTTTTATTACCCAAAAATTATTTTATTATACCAATATTCAAACACTACTTATTCATACATGCATCATAGGTTGGTGTTTCATAGTATTTGAAGCCAAATCAGCGCATGTTCCGACAAGGTGACTTTAGGTTAATAGACGGGCTCATTTTTTTGCCATATGAGCAGTATAACCCATATTTTGTTTACATCAACAGTGGAGGCACTTTGATGTCATACTAACAATTGTGCTCACAATGTACTATATGAGATTTTCGCCATAGATATTTATGTCAATAAATTGTTTATTATGTGGTTTTATATAATTTATGTGAATTAGTGAATAAATATTAAAATTTAATTCATTCCACTTTGACGAGTCAAATATTCTGAATTATTTAAGGAAAGAAAATCGAGAGAAAAGTATAAATGTGGTAAAACATAAAAAGAGTTCTATGTGTTTATGTGATTAGTCGAGTTAAAATTTTCAAAATTGGCCGACCATTGAATTATTTTCTGAATGTTAATTAAGAAGAATAATTATATAAATAGAGATTAAATAAAAATTTTGTGGATATGAGATTTTTCAAGCTTGAGAAGGTGAATATATGTTATCCTAATCATATGTGGTTAGCGGATTTTTTTAATATTTTTAAATGAATTATAGTTTAAAAAATAGTGTCTATTTGGTCATAAAATATTTATATAAAATCAGCAGAGTATATTCAAATCTCAAAACTTGTTTTATTATCTCTAGTATAGTTCTAAAGACTTTTGAAAAATGATTGTTAGATTTATTATAATGACCAAGTATTTTAAAATGATCTTTAAAGGATTATTTTTCTTTTGGAGGCTAACTTGCAAAATTCGTAGTAAATAAATCGCTCAAAAATTGTAAGGCCCGAGAAATTTTAAGTAAGTAACTCTCATTATCGCGATTTATGATTTAACGTAAGTGCGTGAATTAATTTAATTGTGATTAAATTTTTAGAATCGCAAGTGTGAACATCGCAAGTGTGAACATCGATTAGTTTATTAAAGTATTATTGATTAATTAATTCACAATGATATTTAATATATACTTATTGGGCGTTAGATATTTGTAGGGATTTAAATATGTATGAGATTATTAAGTTCTGGGAAACTTTTTAAATAATTATTTATTTTCTGAAAAATAAAGAATCACATTATTATTCTATAATTATAACCGAGTGTATTGAAGAATTTAAAAGTTCTTATAATCATTATTTGATTTTATAATGATTTTTTATGGGGAAAATAATTGTGAGTGTAGCTGTCTATTTAGCTAAAATAAGTGTTAGCTTTGGAATCCTAATATTGCATTAATAAATTTCTTGAATATCCTAAGATTTGTACTCTAGTAATTATTCTTTAATTAATTTTTTATTTATTTAGTAATATGATAAAAAAAACTCGAATTGCGATTATTTCGAGTACAAATTTTATTTTTTTCTATTTAAGAAATTGTATGGGTGCCAGTATTATCATTATAATAATAATAATATAATTATATTATTATTATTATTATTATTATTATTATTATATTATTATTATCATCATCATCATTAATATATTATTAAATTATATTATTATTATTATCATCATTATATATTATTTTCTTCTATCCTATTATTGTTAGTAAATTTAGAAAGAATGATAACTAAATATTAGAATATATATATATATAAATTGTACTTTCTAGACAATTCTACAAATTAGTGGATATTTATCTGGTTAGTTGTTAACCATGGTTAAATATTTATTTATAAGTAATTTTAAAGGAGTAATCTCTATATATTTACCAAAATCCCTTCCTTTTCTTCCCCAAATTCATTTACACTAACACTCACAATCCAAGAAAGTGAAAACTTTAATTTGGATAAAAGGTTTAGTAGGAGGATCAAAGAAAGTTTTGGGGTATTTGGATAAGGAATTTTTTGGTGGTTAAGAAATCTAATTAAATCAAGATCAACAACATGTGGGTTATATTATATCATCGCCCATAAACCGTTAATCTTTAACCATAATTTCATCTTTTTGTTCCACATAGACAAACCGGAACCTCCACCGAACTTTTCAAGCATACATGAAAGATTAATGGAGTATGGAAAACGATACGTGGCCCAACAGTGATGGGTACAGTACCAGTACCACTAGTAGAGGCAAAAAATTAACCACTAGAAATAAAATAGTTTTGTTCACCATCTTCAACTACACGATTAGTAGAATATAATAAAATATCTCATCTAGATTATTGGAAAATATTAACACATGCAACAATAGGGTAATTATATTTAAAATAAATTGTAGTTCAAGAATTGGCAATAAAAACCAACTAACAAAACAAGTAATAATGGTCAAACAGATTTGATAAATAAAAATAATAATATTAAACAATAACGAGAAAGAAAGCTTATTATTGTATAATAGCTGAGTCACTGAATCTTGCAAAAGACATGACTGATCTTGAAGAGATATTTCATCTATGTTGTGTTAGGATGCCACGAATTCACTTTTAGGATAAAACAATAACACATAATTTGTCACTACTAGTTGCAACAACAATCACACCTCAATTCTCCGAAAATCTAAGTATATGTATGTATATTTGGTAGAGAGAAAAAGAGATGTAGTTAAGGTTCTTCTCATTTCCCTTTATTCTTTTATTTTTCTATCAAGGAGTATATAGATCATATATAATATATATATATTATATATATATTTTAGAGCCTAATTATCATTATTTACATAACAATAATCCTTAATCTTATTTACATATTAATATATATATATATATATATGTGTGTGCCTACTAAGATCAAGACTTTCACTCTGGACACTCAATTCCTTAATATCGCAATTGAATGTGTCAAGACCTTAAGATTGTTTCTCAAGGCCTTGACTATGTTGTTGAAGGCCTTTGGAATGATTTTTTGTTTCAAGGTCTTGAGGAAGAATCTCAAGCCCTTAATCCTAACTTAGACCGTACAAAACACATATAATCCAGAAAGAAGTATCTTTTCACTTCTTTCTCAATGGATTACACTAAGAAAATTACATAGATCCATATTCAATTTTTTTTAAAATTACGTAAAGAGCCTACAAAATAAAGCTCCAAACATTCAATTTTCTAACACATGTAACGGTGGCCCAAAGGAATTTAATTAAGAACTTACATGTTCAGGTGTCCAACTGAGATAACAAATGAATATTTTTGACAAGATGCACGAATGGGGAGGAAAAGTAGGTTTTGATGGCCAACATTGAAAAAACGTGGTACATGATTTTAGGAAGGGCAACTTGGGTGTTAATGATGCTCAAGCGAGATTGCATTTGTTGTATCGCTTAAAAAAGTGATGGGAATTTTTTCATTAGAATTCTACTTGATGAAAAAAAATTGAATGGTCTTATATGGGATGATCGTTGTTCTTTGATATCTAATAAACTTTTTTGTGATGTTGTGTTTGATACTACATATCGAACCAATAGGTATGTTATGTCGTTTGTGCCATTTATTGATACTACAAGTTTTGAGCGGGTTTTGGTATTAGTCGTGGAAGGGGAAAAACCCTTGGGCTATCATTACCGATCAAGATCAACACATCCTTAAGGAAATTTAATCTTAACTGTCGAACACCACACATTTATTATGTTCTTGGAAAATTAGTAAAAACTTCTACAAAATCTTTTTAAAGTATTATTCCAAAACCTATAAGGTTTTAAAAGTGGTTTAAAAAATATACCATTCATTGACCAAATATATATATATATATTATTAATTATATACCATTCATTGACTAAATTTATATATACAAACATATATATATACACATAACTTATTTTAAAAACTTTTTTGTTGGAAAAAAATCAAATGCGTGTAATATATAAAAATCTTAAAAATGAGCTATGTAACTATAATATATAAGAGCCTCAAAATACGTGTCGAGCACTCTATTTCAAATATTAAGAATTGATTGGAACATAGGGAGTATAATATTAGAAATTTAAGACTTAAACTAACACTTATATATAATACAAATATATGTTATATATAGGGGTAAATATAAGTGATCGCGGTTTGATTTGGGTTCGCGTTACATGTTAAAACAGAACCAGACCGTATAACTGTGATTTTTAAAACATTCAAACCAACCCGAACCTCGTATCCCAGTAAAACCAAACCATTCGGTTCGGTTTAGCGGATTTTAACGGTTTATGAGCAATTTTTAGTAGTGAAACTCTGGTAAATAAATAACATCTCTTTTATTTAAAACGTTTCCACTTAAAATTACATAATTATTAGTATCATTATGAAATCTTTCATAGTAAAGTAATCATTAGTATTAATGCAAATAACTTACGTTGTAATAAACATGTTGATCAAGTTTAGTTGGCAACAACAATGTAATGCAAAAATAATATAAAATACTTTGAAACATATGATGAGTGATGATAATTGATGAGATCTAACTCAATTTAGTTTTTGATTATTGGGACATAATTATTTTAACTTGGTATAACTGACAAGTATAATAAGCGTGGTATATATGTGGTAAATTGGATGCGGTTTGGATCAATATCGTGATAGTTAAACCAAAATCAACCCATAACCTGCGAATTTCTAAGGTAGATGAACTTTATATGCGCAAACCACATTCCAATTCGGTTGTGTTGTATCCTTTAATATCGGAGATCAGGATTATTGCGCATTAACCCCGCAACCTGATCACCTACGCGTAAACCTCTGTAAAGAATTCTTTAAAATTAGAAACTAGTCACCATGCACGGTGTACTTCTAGTGCACACTATATTATCTAAACTATCGTCTCTTTTTTTCAAGAATACCACTTTTAAAATTATATTACTTTTTATTTATTTTTTAGTTACTTTTATGATCTGAAAAGATAATATAATTAAATTTTAGAGTATGTTTTATAATGTTGTGTGAGAAAAATTGTTGTGTTCACCAAATTTTAAAGGTTATTTTAAAATTTCCCATTTTTTATATAGTTTGATTTTTTTTTAAAATTTGTTTCATGTTAGTTATTTTTAGAGATAATATTATATTTTACGTAACACCTTATTGGGTTTCGTAAAAAAGGTTATATTGTTCCAAAAAAATGTTTTAATATTAACTAAAAACCATACAATCTATTATTTCAAATATAATTTTGATTAAAATTAAAAATTATTTTTTTAAAGTTAAAAAAACAAAATGTGATGAGTAAAAACATATATATCATGTTATAGGTACTTTTTGCCTTATAAAAAATTAAATTTAATATCATAATTACGGAGGTAATTAATGTGTCCTCAAAACAAAATTACAAAAAAGTTAAATAAAATATACGACTCATGCCTTAAAGTTTTAAATATTAAAAAATATTATAAAAAATATTATAATATGGTTTTAAAGTGTAATATTGTATGTAGATGTCCTCAAAGTTTGTAGTGAGGCCTATGACTTGACGCGATGATACCTCATTAATTGTACTTTAATGCCTATGTGTGGTCGACATGCTAAATATGCAAAAGTTGGACATCAGGTGGTAACTTGAGAAATAAAAGTAGCTAAAATGTTTATAAAGATGAATTTGGGGATTGGTTGAGCTCCATGGTAGAGTAAAGGGGTGGCCCATAAAACATGATTAACAATATTACATGAAATTAATAACATCACAAAAGAACAACACACTACATTAGTTTTGATGACTTTCCCCAACCACTATTTATTTATGGGATGGGTGTTTGTTGTCCTAGAAATTTTAATAATAAAGAGGAAAATCTTCGAAGCTAACAGCTTTAACCTTATGGGAATTGCTACAAAAAATTTTATTTTCTAAATTGTATGTAATTTCTTCATATGTGTAGCATCGAGCTTATATCCTTAGCTTACCATGTGTTTGGAATTGTAGTGGCAAAAAAGACAAAATATTTTTATTCAAAAACTAAATGTTGTTAGGTGAACTTTTGAAAACTTGTTTTATAAATTTTAAAAGACTTATTGACCTTTTAACGCTTAAAGTATTAACATTTTACCCGTAAATACTAAGGTATGTGATTAATATACTTATTTTTGTTATATTCAAATAAGCATGAGTGTTGTCTGTTTCCAATGGTGTGTCCAGCTCGCACTGTAAGGCTTCATTTGAATTGGGGGCTGTGGAGGGATGCGTTGGGGGTTGTGTCGTCAACATGCTAAATAGGCAAAAGTTGGACCATCACATGGTAACTTGAAAAATAAAGAAGCTAAAATGTTAGTTAGTTATCTCATGTGGTTACGTGTCTAGGTGTTGGCTCACATTTGCCTTAATACAGTCATGCCATTTTGTGGGGCCAAAATTTAAGAAACTAAAATAGTCATAAATGAGCGATTTTTATGTCAATTTTGACAATTATAAATGACTGACTCATTATTTGCCACTTGACTCGTTCGAACAAAGTAAATAGGTAGGAAATGGCTTATTTTCAACCAAAATTGGTCATAGCCCACTTATTTTGTCAGTCAAAAATCAGTATTATTCCCGTAATATGTATTACTATCACAAGGATACACTAACCTCCTTCGATACTCTTTTATGTTATTTCCTCCAATTTCCCATCGAGCTATTGAATTTAATGAGATCAGATTGATACATGCACCCAAAGATAAAGGGTAAAATTAATGAATTATTCGTCAATTTGTAATATTTACTCATGAATTCACATGGAAGACAATTAACAAAAAATATATATTATGCAACAAAAAGGGAGGGGTGAAGACAATTAGGAAAAAATATCTTAGAAAATAAAAGGGACAGATTGTTTAATATTTGACAAAGATGCAAAGAAATAGAATAAAAATAAATTTGTGAACATAAATGTTTATAAAGATGAATTGGGGAATGGTTGAGCTCCATGGGAGAGTAAAGGGGTGGCCCATAAAACATGATTAACAACATTATCAAGAAAATTAAAAATGTCACAAAAGAAGAACACACTGCATTAGTTTTGATGACTTTATTTATGGATTGAGTGTTTACTGTCCTGGGAATCTTGAGAGCTAACAACTTCAACCTTATGGAATTGCTACAAAATTTTTTGTTTGCTAATTGTATGTAATTTCTTTATGTGTGTAGCAGGAGCCCTTAGCCTTAACTTAGGATGTGTTTGGAATATCAGTGGCATAA
The DNA here is from genome assembly GCF_009905375.1 of Apium graveolens. Lineage (NCBI taxonomy): Eukaryota > Viridiplantae > Streptophyta > Magnoliopsida > Apiales > Apiaceae > Apium > Apium graveolens. Next base: position 294,910,183 of record NC_133652.1, on the reverse strand, counting down.
AAAGATAAAGATTTTTATTCAAAAACTGAAATATAGGTAGGTGAACTTTTGAAAACTTGTTTGATAAATTTTAAAAGACTTTTGGACCTTTTGACGCCTTAAAGTATTAATATTTTACCCATAAATCCTAAGGTATGTAACACCAGGTATTGGTATTAGTTGCACACAATGGCAGTAGTCTGGGTTAGTTCGACATAAAATTGACTAAAATAGTAAAATAACGAGTAGGAAAATCTGACCGTCACGGTATCGAGTCATTATTTTTAAATACCGACCAAGTTAGGCCTTATAACGATCAAAATTGCGGTCGTTAAAGGCCCTATTTCACAAAAATTCATGTTCTTGTATGATGGTGAAAGATGGTATATACGAGATCATAGGAGATAAGATGTCGAAAGTTGTTGATGTTAGACGAGTTAGATGATAACTTTCCAATGGATGATATGTTCAACCACGATGATTCAAGAGGAAAATATTGTAGATTTTTAATAAATAATGTGTCATAACAATATTAATTTATGATTTACAAACTTTGTTGTAACTTTTGATCAACTTTTACTTAAGTGCGACCAAGTAATTGTACAGAAATCACTTGTACAAAATCACAGGCTGAAGGCTGGCATTAGTTTTCTTGAGGGAAGAGTTCAAAAGAGTGAAGTGATCTCTGACTTGTATCGATTATATCCATACCTCACATATGAGTCCCAGCTCCGAAAGATTGAATATCTCCCTTCTCTTCCTAAAAACTCCTAACTGTATCTCAAGTAGAATGACTCACTCTATCGTCATTCGAGTTTACGAGAACTACTATTGTTAGATTAAGAAATCGTATTTAAATACTTTTATGGAAGCAACCCTTATCTTCGTTAGTGAATTTAGTCTTTTGCCTTCATACTTTTGTATTTAGATCGACAATTTTTGGTAAGTCCCCACTCCCCACTACTTGAGTTGATTTCTAATTACCATTACTTTTTAAAACGACTCCTCAATTGTTTATAGGCAATTTTTCTTTGCTGCTAATATCATCTTAAATATTAATACTAAAGGTGAAAGTCAAAACCAAGCTCTTGTTGCCTTTGACACGTAAGTCACAATACCTTTTTAATACCCAAAAATTCTTTTATTATACCAATATTCAAACACTACTTGTTAATAAAGGCATCATAGGTTGGTGTTGCATAATATTTGAAGTCAAATCAGCACATGTTCCAGACATGGTGACTCCACATCAATAGGCGGGCCCATATTTTTGCCGTATGAGAAGTATAGCCCATATTTGTTTACATCGAAAGTGGGGGTACTTTGATTCTATACCAACAATTGTGCTCACAATGTACTATCTGAGATTTTTGCGGTTTATATTTATGTCAACAAATTCTTTATTATGTGGTTTCAAATAATTTATGTTAATCGGTAAATAAATATTAAAATTTAATTCATTCCAGTTTAACGAGTCAAATATTCCCAATTATTTAAGGCAAAGAGAATCGAGAGGAAAGTATAAATATTGGAAATCATTCCTTCTCAAACTGAGATGAAAAACAAATTCAAAAACTTTGCTGACCAGATATCAATGTATGATCTCAGTGGAATGGAAACAAGTGTTAAGAATCTCAAGACCTTATTTGTGGCCCTGAATGAACAAGTTCAAAATCATATCATTCACCTCTAATGACACAAGACTGAAGATGGATCAAATGCACTCTAGAAGATACACTCCTTCAGCCTTGCCCATGGATGAAATTAAGAAGGTTGTAGAGGACATTTTTGGGGTTTCTACTTCCTCCACACCTCAATCTTCATCCACACTACAAGTTCAAGAACTGCAATATCAAGTTTCTTCTCTCAAATCTTCCAATGACTAACTAAGTTCCCAAGTTCAAGCTCTTACATCCTTAGTGCAAAGTCAAGAGACAGATATTAAAACCCTGATGGACTCTCACAAGCATCCTTTAAATGCTAAACTCTGTTGCTTTGGGAGCCATCACGGGGAAGCTCAACATACCACTGCCTTCCCTACCGGAAGAAATAAGGCCAAAATTATGAACTCCCTACTCATGCCTGTTATCAAGACTAAAGGGAGATTAACGTTAGGATTCAACAATCCAGGGATGCTAAATCTAAATCTAAGGAGCCTATTCAGGTTGGCTAAAGTTTTTCACAAACTCAACAATTTCAAGATGTAGGAAAAGAATGACTCGTACAAGGCTGACAGAAGGACCATATCAAGATCAAGAATTCAGTGAACTTCTCGCATTCCGAGGTTGTCTCTTCAAAATAACTATATAACATACAAAAGAGCATTGGCCAAAACTATCAATTCTACCAGGCAGTGGTTGTGAATGTTGAAAATTACTTAATGAAGAGGATTATTGTCAACGTCAATGATGATGGTGTGGATAGATGCCGTCAAGTATCTATGTCAAATCTTAACATACTAAGGGCATCTGAGCTAGATGTTGTGATTGACAAAGTGCATGTAGTCATCACAGAGGACACTCAACTTCTTCATGAGCTTAAAAATGCACAGATAGCAGCTTTTCCTGAAGCCTATCTATATCCAAACAAAGGAGTGTCCTACATCTGCCCAAGAACCAAATAATTACAAACAACTTACTATTCCTAAAATTTTTGTTAGATCAAATATGAAGACAATCATGACTTATTCAATCTGATCTAAAATACAAAAGAATAAGAACGTTGAAGATTTGGAGATGATAAAGATCTTATACAGATACTTGCTGAATCTATGACACTATAGTTGCCAACTGCTCAATTTAATTTAAAAGATCACAAGGATGATGATGAGCAGAAGCATGATGAGCAGAAACCTTCTAACTCAAATCCAAGTCAATCTTCAAGAGCAACTGGCCGCAAGGATAAAAAGAAGGATGAGAAGAAGGATGATGACAAGAAGAAAGGAGATGAAAGAAGGAGGAAAAAGAAGGAAGACAATCCAGGACCACACAACAAACCCTACAAATACAAATGATAAAATCTCAACCTACCAAATCTCTTAGCTCAAACACTCAACCATCTCTCACCTCAAAGCCAAAATTTCTATACAAGCCAACTGCAAACTCACTTCTTCAAAATTCCAATCACTTCCACTCAAACAAGCTTGAAGAAAAATCACAACCCTACCTTCATATAAACCTTCAATGAAGACACACTTTAAATTTGTTGGAAGAAACTGCTAGTTACTGAGTGATCATTATGGAATTGCTATGATTAAACTTACTTTCTTCCACTAAATTGGTACCTCATAGATGAAGAATATTTTCAGCAGCTAGCTAAAGAAATAATCAGAGTCTGGGTTGTATCATATACAAAAGTCAGAATTTATTATGATAATGGTTTTTTCACTCTACTTGGAAGCAATATAATCGACACACTTTCAACCACAGAGTTTAAAAGAGTGATCAGTCTAATGAAGGATAAGGATACTATTACAAGGTTCTAGAAAAATTGTATCATTTTTTTGTCATAGCATCCAAAAAAGTGAGAGAGTCCTCCTGTTAGAGATTTAAATGAGAGAGTTCATATTGCATTTGGTCTCTTCTTAAAAAGACAGCTCTTATAGTTCACTGTCCATCGGAGTATCCATTAATTTTAAAGGGTGACAAGTTCAGGTATTAGTCATCATCTTAATTTCAAGTGTTGAGTGCTTACCACCCTGTAATAGTAAAGATACGTAGAACAATAAGTTTGTCCTTAATGTTAAGTTTTTAAATACACTTTAAATTAAGGAACATAAAAAGCATAAGAAACTCGAATCCTCAGTTTTTTTATGGACAAAAGAAGTGTATACACTAAGTAGAATATGTCATTCAAGAACTTTTTGGTTTAGAGCAAGTAGCAAAACAGAGCCACAAATATTTAAATCCATAACCTCTATTTTCGATTTCTATTTTTTCTTGCTCTCAACCACTTCTACTTTTAACGTTTATATGTGAATGAGATGTTGTTAATTTGTTATGTTTTACTGCTCTTTTATTTCCTTATATTATCTAATTCTTTTTAATTTTTTGAACCCCATGGCATGCCCGCTGAATTCCTTTTTTCATCGTATGCTAGATTCAGTATGTCAAATTACTGTAAACTTCATTTATTATAATTTATGTAACCATAATATATCTTGTTCTTCAGACTGAATAAGCAAATAATGTATATATTATACCCACATAGTTTTATGTTCTAACCCTTCTGTTCAAGCTTTGCGTAGGAGCCTGTTCTTCCTGCAACCTTCCTCCGAGCTTGCATAATTTTGATGCTTGGAAATATGCGTGTCATCAAATTTCAAGCATGGAGGAGCATTTTAAGAAAAGAATTTAGAATTTCCGAGATCTCGAGGATGATTGGCTCAGGAAATTCATGTATAAAATTTTTACTAACATGGTGTGCTCTAGAACATTCCTATGATCATAGCAGTGCTTACATTTGGACTTGCACTTTGGTTGAATGTCGTTCTCCTTGCTGTAGGAAAAGTGTTTACTATCATATATCTTTCACTATCGTGTATTTTGATATTTTTCCCTTTTAAAGTTAGAAATTATGTACTTTGATAGTTAGAACCAAAGTATGTATCTGATTTCATCTATGCTTGTTGATAAGACTTTAGAACCGGTTTAATAAGTTTTAAATTTCATTAGATGCTTGTTGTACTGAATGTTGGATGCCTTGTTTGGCAGGAATAATGTAAAAGAAGAACAATTATTTCAAAAATTTTATTTTTGTAATGTTGCATTTGACTCTATACGGTGTTGCGTAATACTAAACATGATGTTGCATGTTAATAACAATGGTGTTGCAGTTGACTAAAATCAGTGTTGCACTACACATTGTGGGACCCACTGCTGACGTGGAAAAAGTGGCTCCCACTGCTAATGTGGAAAATGTGGGACCCCTTGCTGACGTGTCAAAGTAGGGGCCACTACTGACGTGGAAATATGACTTGTCACTTGCCACGTAGGACACAGTGGTGATGTGACTTCATTTTATGAAACACTAACTGTTGTTATCATTGTACGCTTTTACTGTTGCGAAAGATGCATAATGCAACGCTTTCTAGTGTTGCATAATTCGTTGCCTTAAGGCTCTACGACCACATCCACATTAGCAACCCCACCCTGGTGTTGCCTATTACCTTATGCAACACCATTTAGGCCTTATGCAACTGTATAGTAGGGGTTACCTATGTGCACTTGTGGCGTATTATATGGCCATTCGTTATTTATATATTCATGATCTTATTACAGAAGGCATTTTAATAACCTAATTGTATACTAGATGATGATTTCTGCTTCCAAACTTTATGTCTTTGTTACCTTTCGATTTCATTTAGGAAATGGGTAGAGTTTGCAGTTTGTAAAGGTGAGAATTGAGGTACTTTCTAATTTTATATGTTTTCTCTTGGCTTATTAACTTAAGGCTCTTGTGAAATATAATTATCTTGGTTGTACAACACTGGGCTCATCCTTTCAACTATATACAAATTATAACATTCTTTACTAGTATATTTTTCTGGATTCTTAAATTTAATTTTAAGACAAGGGTACGAGCACCGCTTTACATTAGTGTGTGCACACTACAAATATTTAAGTAATTAATGATCATCATTACTACAATCCTATCAATTATAGTTGAAATTTTATTTTATTATTTCTTTATATTTAACGGAACTCTGGTAGTTGTAGGAAGGATGGAGCACAGACCTCTGTCTTCTTCAAGAGATTCCTCAATGCCACTACTATTAAAGCTTGTGATCTTGATCAACTAAGTAGTGTTTATTCATGTCAATAAGTATCATGTACGGGTTAAGTTAGTACTCTCGTTGATGTTTACAATTTGATGAGATAAGTTGTACTTATCATGGGAATAGTATGTCTAGGATGATATATGTATTTTGGTTAGAATATTTTTCGGGTTGATTGTACAAACTAAGCTATCTTATTTATTTATATTGAATTCAACTAGCTAATTTATATATATTGGTTGAGTTTCGGGACTTAAGTTTTTTCAGTATTATGGTTAAATACATTCTCCAATAGCACCAAAGATTAGTAAAAATTCAAATATTTATTATTAAAATGTGTTTGATACATTAATTATAAAACAATAAATGATGTGAACAAGGCGATTTAAGAACATAAATTTAAACAAAACCTATATTATATAACACCTATAACAACGGTTACCTACAGGAATTGATGTTAAACTTAATTTTTCATAAGAGTTACATATAAATAAACGATGTCTGAAATTTATAAAAATATTCTAAGACATTAGAAATCTTCCCAAAGTATTGTATACGACTACTTTAGACATCAGGTAAAAACCGATGTCTATGTAAAATTAACTTTAACATCAGTCACGAATACATCGGTCCTTTTTTACATACACATCGTTGTTTACCCGATATATAAAATCTCTTTCTAGTAGTGGCTTGAAAATCTGCAAAGCTAATAGCTTCAACCATATATGAATTGCTACATAATTTGTTGTTTTGGCCCTTAAAGTATTAATATTTGTACCCATAGATCCCAAAATTACCATATAGGAATTGCTACATAATTTGTTGTTTTGCCTCTTAAAGTATTAACATTTGTACCCATAAATCCCAAACTTAAGTGGACGTACATTTTAAACTCTAAGGTATGTGATTAATATACTTTATTTTTGTTATCTTCAAATAAGGGTGAGTGTTGTTTGTCTTCAATGGTGTGATCTAGCTCGGACTGTAAGAAATTTTTTGAAAGGGAGGGTCGGGATTCAGGGGGCAAGAGGGTGTTTGCGAGCGTTATGGACTAATAGAAAATAGAGTGTTATGTAACCCGCAGCCGCTAACCTTCGGGTGTGCACTAGGTAAACCCTATAGGGTCAAACAATAGCTTGCAAACCACATGAACCAAGGTAAACCGCATTTAAGCGACATGCTCTGACCAGGAGGCATAATCATAAATTCTCCTCCTATGAGATTCGAACTTGTGACCAAGAGGATAGTTATCCCCTCTTTAACCAACTCAGCCAACCCTCGCTTGCGAAAATAGAATGTGTTTCAAGGCCACAAATACTGGTGTTGTTGATGGTTATTGGCTAGTTTAGGGTTATAACAATAGCCTTGTTTCTCATTTTTACTCATTCAAATATATAATTTTATAATTTAATATCTCAATGCACATTACCCGACTCCTGATTATTTTAAGTTACTTTATTACATAGATAACTTACTTAGAAAATATAGTTTATTATAATTTAATACATTACATATGTTTTGTAGTTAATTAGTTATTTAATCAAACTTACATATTTTAATGTAAAATATTTTGTTTTCAAATAATTCTTTCTTTAATTTAAACATAATCTTGAAAATTTTATGATTTAATACATGAACAATTATAATAACAATAATTTTTTTTAAAAAAAATTCAAATTTAAGTTACCAAACCTTCACTAGTAACTCTTCATCGAGAATAGAAAAGGATGAACCCTTCCCTTTTAAACCGAGCATCCAAGAGAGAGGTTGAACCCACCAAGCCCAACTCAACCCAACCCTCCCAAGCCTAACCCAAACCTACCCGTAACTCCTCAACCTTTAATATAAATTAATTCATGATATAAGTCTTTTTAACATGTACATGCTTAGTAAAAATAATTAATAATTTTTTAAGTTATAATATTTAGAAAGTGTTAAATTTTGTTGGAAGGTCTTAAGTAAACAATCAAACAAACCCATTATTATTATATTAATATTGTTATATGAAACATATATGAAAGGTTACCAAGAAAGATTTGGACAAAGTTAAAAAATATATATATGTGAGTGGTATTAAAATGGGTAGTAATGATTTTAGAATTTAAAAATAAATACCAAGAATTACTTGCAATTACAAATTAACAAATTGTGAACATAAACCTAAATTTGGTAAATTGTGTGCTATTTTGTTAGCGTTTTAACTATTAACAAAATGTTAAATATAACGTATATAATATAATAAGGTAATTAAATTATATGGAAAAAAACATGGTTTTAAAGGGTTTGACCTATAAGGAGAGTTGAAAACCTAGTTCCAAATGCTAGAGTTATTGGACTAAGAAATGATTCCAAATTCAAGTTTTCGATAGACAATATAGGAATATAGGTGGTGTGTTGAATCATTTTCTCCATTATTTTTACAAAATCCTTCATAGATATGTAACAAAAGAAATAATTTTAAGAATTAATAGTTAGCTACTAATGATGTGCATATATCTTAGCCTCCTCAAACAGCCTTTACGTATATGTTTATATATAGTTTGGAAGGTTGGTGGTTAGTAAAAACTTAGATATTCAAATCTATGGAAAATAACATTTTTTTAAAATTACTATCCTAAATGAATGACTCATTCCCTTAAACCAACCATTCTAATTAATCATTTTGATTGTGATATTATTGAATGTATTGGTTTACAAGTAGACAATATGGTATTCAATGATTCTCCTTCAATCTAATCCCATTCCCAACTAGTGGCACAAATTAGAGTTTTTACCAACATAAATTATTATACCAATTTTATTTTGAAAGCTTATTAACATAAGTTAAAATATATTAATTAAAAATAAAAAATTATTAAAAAATTAAATTAGTTAGATTAAAAAACATAATGCATTAAATGAATATGCTGTGATTTTCCGTATTAACATGTATAGCTTTTAAGCTAGTGTAGTTAAGGTTAAGAAAATAATCTTGTAGGTAAAATCACAATAATAACGAGCCAAAGAAATATACTCTTTAAAGGAAGGCCCAGCCCCAAGACAAACAAGGGTCCAAGAAAAAAGGTATTTTGGATAGCAACCCATCAAGATAATAAGATGATTTACTATTTCTAGTCCATTCTAGAAACTTGTATATAAAATTTTAAAAACAAAACCTCCCCTACTAGTACATTCTAGAATCTTCATTATTTAGTTCATAACCATACACCACTAGTCATATGTTTACAACATCTCCCTTATCTTCTCTTATAGTTTTATGATATCTAAAATAAGTGACCCCTTTTGTCTTTTAAAATTAGAGGTTTATTTTACTATATTGAAGGAGACAAATGTGTAAGTGACATGAAGTTCCTAATTGAGAAGCCGTCATACATATACACACGGGTGCCCATGTATATTTTTGTGACTGAGTATCCGATATTTCCATATATTTTGTTTTTTAATGCTTATTTCCATTTTCTTTGTTTTTCAACCTACCTTTAAGATTTGATATGTTGTATTTTGGGTCTCGTTATCTTTTTTAACCCATACAAGTATTGTGTGTTGATATTTTTTAAATTTCTATATAACAGTTGATTTAAAAGAGATTTTTTGTGTCCTCGTAGGTAGTGGCCATATTTGTGAAAAAAAGAGATGGCACAATTTGGATAGAATTATTTGATAGTTGTTGTTTATAATGGATAATGGACATAGAGAAAGTGAATATGATTGTTCTCATAAAAAAATGTTATTCTTGATTTTTTCTTTCATTCTGCCACATTTTTACAAATTAACTAAAGTCAAAAGATAGATAAAATCAAATATAAGTATTAGAGAAATTATTAATTATATTAAAGTTTGTTGTTTGAGCCCAATTACATTATTGGTGTATTAATTTTGGATTGGCTTTTTGGTAGGTGGATGAAAAACTAGTTGATAACCTTCTTACTCAATATTAAGCTCTATTTATTATCTTTTTAATATAATGGTGAATATTTCCTTCCAAAATATTTACATAATATGCTTGTGTTCCTATTTGCAGTGAAACAATGAAGAAAATGCTCCACAATACTAAGAATTACTTGTATATGATAGGTATTGTATACAATTTAATAAATTGATGCAAAATATTAAATATTTTTTTTATCTGGTAAGGGTTACACCCCAAATTGAATTGGGCAAGTGTTTTCCACCTTTGTTACAACCAACCAAACACATGCTCATGAAATTGGATCCTACTAACAGGTTTTGAAGATCATGACACATGAGACTGGAAGGACTGTGCCTATACATCCAACCTGCTATTGCATGTGCAAAAGGGCAATTGATTAGCCCCAATGGTTGCAAGCCACTTTTTACAGAGTTGATGCTGCCAAATTAATACCCAAATCCCAAATCACTATTAGACAAATGAATGTGAAGAAAGAAAACAATAATAAATTTAAGTAAACCATGTTCATATATACATAGTGTTTTAATAAATTATTTTAGTTATTACCAAGAATTGTAACTCTTGAAGTTTTTGTTAAAAGTGTTAAAAAATTGTTTATAGTTGATTTCTCCTTAATACTTTGTTAGATAAGGCCATATTATACATTTCAAATACTTAATTATACATTTGGGATGAAAAGCTCACACCATATCAAGTTTATATCTTTTTCCACCCATATCTTTTCTATATTGTTGTAGATAAAAAAATATCTAAAACTAAACCAATTCAAAAGCGTACAAAAATATCAAAAATACAAGAAATATAGACGTAACCTTTTTCGAAGATAAAAACCACTAACTTTTATACATAATGAACTTATCAAATGCTTCATCCTTATATCTAAGCAAATAAAAATAATAGTATCTACTACAATCATCAATAAACGTAATAAAATATCATTTATTGTCTTTATTAAACAAGTCATTAAATTCACATATGTCAGTATGAACTAAATCCAAAATTTCACAATCTCTTACAACATTATGAAATGGTTTTCTTATTGATTTTAGAAGAGACAAATACTGGACACCTAGATTTGTTACTAATTGCATGCTCTAGAATCAACTCTAAATTTATCATATTCATTAGAGAACCAAAGATTAAATGACCAAGACGAGAGTGCCAAAAATTAGATGATTCAACGTAATTAACAGAAGAAGCAACATTTTCATTAACCAAACCGTTAATCATAGGCTCAACATTAATAAAAAATTAAACATCCGAAAAATAACCTTTGCCCATGATTACACCAGTTTGAGTGATAACTACTTTATTACACTTCAAAAAAGTTCAAAATCATCCTTAACTTAATAAGATCAACTAACAATATTTTTATGAATGTTACGAATATGATGCACTCTAATCAGGGATAGAACACGCCTACAACACTAGCATTCCCCATAGTCACTGTCCTATTATGAGCCAGTTGATAAGATACAAATAGAGTTTTATCAGCAGAAATGGGCACATTAGCTCCAGTATCAATCAACCACTCTTTAGGAAGATAAATAAATAATATTATAGGTGTATTGGTAACATACCCTTCATTGATTACAAAAGCATGTGCTTCACCAATAACCATATTAGCTATAGGCACACCAATGGTTGCAGTCCCAATCACAGTATTTGCCTGAGCCACTACATCAGATTTTTTTAGAATAATCTTTACTTCAAAGACCTATCTGTCCACAAGACTAACATGGTTTATTTATCTTTGGTTTTAGCCTTGTTCTTTTTATTGTCTGAGTTACTGTTACTTTTCTTACTAGCTAGCTTTCATTTCTGATCAGTTGTCACGATGTTTATCTTCACACTCCCACTTATAACCGGCATCAAATAACCCTGTTTAGACTTGTGCTGCTCCTGCATACAAATATGAAACATCAGACTAGTCCAAGTAATCTCTCCCTTCTATTTTATCATGAAAAGAGAGAACTCTTCCCAAGACTTCAGAAGTTTTTTAATCATATAAATCACCTAAAACTTTATAGGAAGATCCACACCGAACTCCTTTAAAGTATGTATAATCATCTAAAATTCGTTCACCTGTTCAGTCATGGACTTAGAGTCTATAAGCTTCAAGTCAAGGAACTTAGACACTGTGATACCTTTTTTGACCTTGCGAGACAATATTATATGTCCAATCAAGCATCTTTCGCAAAATCTTAGCATTATAGGCCTTTGATAAATAAACATGAAATAGAGTGTAAGCTAAGGCTGCAAGAATTGTGCCCTTGCCATTCTATCTTTCTCTGTGCACATAACATAAGCTGTTATAGTCTCGGCTTTATCTTTATTAACAACATGTAGGTTATACTACATCACCAACCCGAGACCCTTAACCATTAACAATGGTTTCATCTTTTTCTAACAACGAGAAAAACCAGAACCCCTATCGAACTTGCCAGACATACCCGAAAGATTAATAGGCCGTGAAAATCGTTAAGTGGCCCAATTAATGGTGGGTACAATACCATCAAAAGGTTAACCACGAGAAGTAAAGACAATTTCATTCACCATCTTGAATGACGCAATTGGGCAATTATATTCAATATAAATCACAATTTAAGAATAGGTAATCAAAATCAATTAACAAAATAAATCATGAAGGTCAAACGAATTCGATATTCAGAAATTGCAATACTTAACAATAACAAGAAATAAAGTTTATCTATATTATAGGTCTAATATTAGATAAGAATATTGTAAAAGACGTGACTGTTCTTGAAGATATGCTGGCCTCGCCTATGATGTGCTCGGCTACCGTAAATTAAGTTCTAGGTAAATGCAGCAATAGAAAAATCCTTCACAGGCCGGCAAAGTTCAAAAATGATGACACCTCAATTCATCCGAAAATCTATGTATATGTTTTATATTTGGAAGAGAGAAAAAGGGAGGCTAGCAAGGATTCTTGTCCTTTCCCTTCATCCTTTTATTTTTATATCAAAGAACATATATATAGTATCATTTAAAAATAAATATTTTGAAGCCTAATTAATACTCCCTCAGTCCCTTCCAATTGTTTACATTTTTGAGAAAGTTTCCGGCACGCATTTTAAGGTGCATAAAAAGTATAGTTCTGTAACTTATTTTTATAATTTTCTTTTTCTGAATAAAAGTTGAATGTTTTAATTTTTATTCAGAAAAACAAAATTATAAAAAAAAATTACAGAACTATACTTTATATGCACCTTAAAATACGTGTCGGACACTCTCTAAAAAATGTAAACAATTGAAAAGGACGGAGGGAGTATTATTTACATAAGAATAATCCTTACTCTTATTTAGATAATAATATAAATATATCTATATGTCTACTCATATCAAGGCCTTGACTCTGAACACTCAGGGCCTTCAGATCGCAACTGAATATGTCAAGGCCTTGACTCTGTCACTCAAGCCCTTTAGATCGTTCCTATCAGGGTCTTGATTTTGTCACTCAAGGCCTTTATAATGCTTCTTTTTTGTGTCAATGATTTGATGTAACATTTCAAGCCATTGATCTTGGATTAGACCATACATAACACATATACTCCACATAAAGAAACTTCATGGCACTTATTTTTCTATGAATTACACTAAGAAAATTACTTATATCCATATCCAAATTTTTTGAAAATTACATAAGGAACTTACGATATTAAAACTCCAAACTTTCAAGTTTCTAACACATGTAAGCGAGGGTCAAACACATTTAATTAAGAACTTATATTTTTGGGTGTTGAGCCGAGATAACAAATTAATGTTTTTAAAAAGATGCACGGAGGAGCTGAACAAGTAGGTTTTGATGGATAACATTTATGACATGTGGTACGTGATTTTAGGAAGAACAACTTGGGTGTTAATTATGCTCAAATGATATTGGATTTGTTGTATCCCTTAATAGAAAAAAGTGGCTGTAATTTTTCATTAGAATTCTACTTAATGAAAAACATAGATTGAAGGGTCTTATAATGGTTGATCCTCGCTCTTTGATAGCCTAAAAAAGTTTCAGGGACATATTTGATTTTGATCCTACATATCCAACCAATAGGTATGCTATAGCGTTTGTGCAATTCACCCCGCTCAACCATCACTACCAATAATTAATTTTCGAATTTGCACTCATGTGGGATCAATTGAAGATAAGTTCTGAGTGAGTTTTAGGTACTTGGCTAGAGGTCGTGGAAGGCGAAGAACCCGCCATTTACGATAAAGAGCAAGCCATTACCGGGACAATTTAATCTCAACTCCCCAATATTATATATTTGTTGTGTACTTGACACATTAGTAACAAATATCAGGGAAAACTTTTGAATGTATTATTTCAAGCATGCCAAAGGTAAATGTGATTTCAAAAATATACCATTCATTGACAAGAGATGTGGTTGGATATATGTGAAAAATATTAATTTGGAAGTACAATATATATATATAATATGATGTATATATATTTAATTAAATAAATTAATATATATATCCGCATTTTTATTCAAAACTAGTAAAGTATTGACTTTAAAAATTCTAAAGTATAAAAATATATACTTTATATTTAATCATAACTATCACAAATTGGAATCGTAATTTTTCGTTATTACTACATATTATGTTATATATATAAAATGAAAACCATATGTAATACTTATTGGAATCATATTCTTTGTCCTTAATTATTTCCATTTCTTTGACTTGGGTTTGCTCATCACAAACTATTCAACTAATTGAATTTTTATATATATTTGATCCTATGTATTAATTAACTATCAACCACTAGCTTATGAAGTAATAATTATATTTCAAAATTAAATAATTTAATCTCACACCTATATTTTACATAAAAGTAGAATGTTGAGTTTTTTATGTAGCAAAAGAGTTTTTGAATTTTGACTACACTCATTTTGGTAATTAAAATAAAACATTAACATATGGTGAATGCGTAACTCACAAATTGTACCAAAGAATTCAAGCACTTAATAAAAGTACAAATTGCACCTAAGAATTGTAGCACGTAATAAAGTCATTTTCTTACTTCAAAAAAAATGAACTCTTATTCTTTGAAGTGAGTGACTATGAAAGGGATTTTTGCATACTTGTATTTAGTTTTCATCATTAAAACATATGCGTTCTTATGTTTCCATGTGATGTCTGTGTAAAATATGCAATAAAAATGATCCGACATGAAATATGAAAATTAGAATATCGACCAAAGAATATCTTTTGAATATAGTATAAACAACCAAAAGCCAGAAAAAAGTGTTGAAATACTATCAACAATATACTATTTACAACCATCTTCAACAATAAAAGCTACTAAATTCTTAAGAAGTTGGTCAGTTAATGTGAAAAAACTAATTATTAACACACTTGTGTGGTCGACATGCTAAATAGGCAAAAGTTGGGCCATCAGATGGTAACTTGTGAAATAAAAGTAGCTAAAATGTTAGTAAGTTATCTTATGTGGTTATGTGTCTTGGCGTTGCTCACACTTGCCTCAATACACTCATGCAATTTTGTGGGGCCAAAATTTAAAAAACTAAAAAAGTCATAAATGAGCGATTTTAGGTCAATTTTGACAATTATAAAAGACTAACATTATTTACCACTTGAATAGTTCGAACAAAGCAAATAGGTAGGAAATGGCTTATTTTCAAGCAAAATTGGTCATTGCCCACTTATTTTGTCACTCGAAAATCAGTATTTTTCCCTTAATATATTATATCACAAGGGTTACAATACCTCCTTAAAAACTCTTTTATGTTATTTACTCTCATTTCCCCACGAGCTATTGAATTTAATAAGGTCAGATTGCACCCAAAGGTAAAGGGTAAAATTTATGAATTATTCATCAATTTGTAATATTTACTCGTGAATTCACATGAAAGACAATTAACAAAAAATATATTAAGCAACAAAAAAGGAGGGGTGGAAGACAATTAGGAAAAAATATCTTAGAAAATAAAAAGGGACGATTATTTAATATTTGACAAAGATGCCAAGAAATAAAATTAAAAAATATGTGAACATAAATGTTTATAAAGATGAATTTTGGGAATGGTTGAGCTCCATGGGAGAGTAAATGGGTGGTCCATGAAACATGATTAACAACATTACAAGAAATTAAAAATGTCACAAAAGAAGAACACACTGCATTAGTTTTGATGACTTTCTCCAACTACTCTTTATTTATGGGATGAGTGTTTGTTGTCTTGGAAATTTTAATAACAAAGATGAAGCTCAGTTTGAAAATCTTGAGAGCAAACAGCCTCAACCTTATGGGAATTGCTATAGAATTTTTGGTTTGCTAAATTGTATGTAATTTCTTCATATGTGTAGTAGGAGCCCTTAGACTTAACATAGGATGTGTTTGGAATATTAGTGGCTAGAAGACAAATTTTTTTTATTAAAGAACTGAAATATTATTAGGTGAACTTTTGTAAACTTGTTTGATAAATTTTAAAAGACTTATTGACCTTTTGACACTTAAAATATTAATATTTTACCCATAAATCCTAAGGTATGTAACACCACGTGTTGGTATTAGTTGTACACGTGGCAGTAGTCTGGGTTAGTCGACGTAAAATTTGACTAAAATTAGTAAATAACGAGTAGGGAATCTGACCGTCACGGTATCGAGTCGTTATTTTTTAATACCGAACAAGTTGGGCCTTATAACGATCAAAATTGCGGTCGTTAAAGGCCCTGTTTTCACAAAAATCTCATGTTCTTGTATGATGGTGAAAGATGGTATATACGAGATCAAAGGAGACAAGATGCCAAAAGTTGTTGATGTTGTACTAGTTAGATGATAACTTTCCAATGGATGATATGTTTAACCATGCTGATTCAAGAGGAAAATATTGTAGATTTTTAATAAATAATGTGTTATAACAATATCAATTTTTGATCTACAAACTTTGTTGCAACTTTTGATCAAGTTTTACTTAAGTGCGACCAAGTAATTGTAGAGAAATCACTTGTACAAAATCACAGGCTGACGGCTCATATTAGTTTTCTTGAGGGAATAGTTCACGAGAGTGAAGTGATCTCTGACTTGTATCGTTATATCCATAACCTCACATATGAGTCCCATCTCCGAAAGATTGAATATCTCCCTTCTCTTCCTAACAACTCTAACTCTATCTCAAGTAGAATGACTCAATATATCGTTATTTGAGTTTACAAGAACTACTATTGTTAGATTAAGAATCGTATTTAAATACTTTTATGGAATCAACTCTTATCTTCGTTAGTGGATTTAGTCTTTTACCTTCGTACTTTTGTATTTAGATCGATAATTTTTGGTAAGTCCCCACTCCCCACAACTTGAGTTAATTTCTAATTACCATTACTTTTTAACATGACTCCCCAATTGTTTATAGACAATTCTTCTTTGCTATTGATATCATCTTAAATATTATTGCTAAAGGTGAAACGCAACACCAAGCTCTTGTTGCCAGTACGACCGTGGCATGTGACACATAACACACAATACCTTTTTATTACCCAAAAATTATTTTATTATATCAATATTCAAAAACTACTTATTCATACATGCATCATAGGTTGTTGTTTCATAGTATTTGAAGCCAAATCAGCGCATGTTCCGACAAGGTGACTACAGGTTAATAGGCGGGCTCATTTTTTGCCATATGAGCAGTATAACCCATATTTTATTTACATCAACAGTGGGGGCACTTTGATGTCATACTAACAATTGTGCTCATAATGTACTATATGAGATTTTCGCCATAGATATTTATGTCAATAAATTGTTTATTATGTGGTTTTATATAATTTATGTGAATTAGTGAATAAATATTAAAATTTAATTCATTCCACTTTGACGAGTCAAATATTCTGAATTATTTAAGGAAAGAAAATCGAGAGAAAAGTATAAATGTGGTAAAACATAAAAAGAGTTCTATGTGTTTATGTGATTAGTCTAGTTAAAATTTTCAAAATTGGCCGACCATTGAATTATTTTCTGATTGTTAATTAAGAAGAATAATTATATAAATAGAGATTAAATAAAAATTTTGTGGATATGAGATTTTCGAAGCTTGAGAAGGTGAATATATGTTATCCTAATCATATGTGGTTAGCGGATTTTTTTTAATATTTTTAAATGAATTATAGTTTAAAAAATAGCGTCTATTTGGTCATAAAATATTTATATAAAATCAGCAGAGTATATTCAAATCTCAAAACTTGTTTTATTATCTCTAGTATAGTTCTAGAGACTTTGGAAAAATGATTATTAGATTTATTATAATGACCAAGTATTTTAAAATGATCTTTAAAGGATTATTTTTCTTTTGGAGGCTAACTTGCAAAATTCGTAGTAAATAAATCGCTCAAAAATTGTAAGGCCCGAGAAATTTTAAGTAAATAACTCTCGTTATCGCGATTTATGATTTAACGTAAGTGCGTGAATTAATTTAAATGTGATTAAATTTTTAGAATCGCAAGTGTGAACATCGCAAGTGTGAACATCGATTAGTTTATTAAAGTATTATTGATTAATTAATTCACAATGATATTTAAATATATACTTATTGGGTCGTTAGATATTTTGTAGGGATTTAAATAGGTATGAGATTATTAAGTTCTGGGAAACTATTTAAATAATTATTTATTTTCTGAAAAATAAAGAATCGCATTATTATTCTATAATTATAACCGAGTGTATTGAAGAATTTAAAAGTTCTTATAATCATATTATTTGATTATTTTATAATGATATTTTTTATGGGGAAAATAATTGTGAGTGTAGTTGTCTATTTAGCTAAAATAAGTGTTAGCTTTGGAATCCTAATATTGCATTAATAAATTTCTTGAATATCCTAAGATTTGTGCTCTAGTAATTATTCTTTAATTAATTTTTTATTTATTTAGTAATATGATAAAAAAAACTTGAATTGCGATTATTTCGAGTACAAATTTTAGATTATTGGAAAATATTAACACATGCAACAATAGGGTAATTATATTTAAAATAAATTGTAGTTCAAGAATTGGTAATAAAAACCAACTAACAAAACAAGTAATAATGGTCAAACAGATTTGATAAATAAAAATAATAATATTAAACAATAACGAGAAAGAAAGCTTATTTATATTGTATTTAATATTGTATAATAGCTGAGTCACTGAATCTTGCAAAAGACATGACTGATCTTGAAGAGATATTTGCCCCATCTATGTTGTGTTAGGATGCCACGAATTCACTTTTAGGATAAAACAATAACACATAAATTTGTCACATACCGTCAAAGTTGAATAACAATCACACCTCAATTCTCCGAAAATCTAAGTATATGTATGTATATTTGGTAGAGAGAAAAAGAGATGTAGTTAAGGTTCTTCTCATTTCCCTTTATTCTTTTATTTTTCTGTGAAGGAGTATATATAGCATCATATATATATATATATATATATATATTTTAGAGCCTAATTATCATTATTTACATAACAATAATCCTTAATCTTATTTACATATTAATATATATATATATATATATATATGTGCCTACTAAGATCAAGACTTTCACTCTGGACACTCAATACCTTAATATCGCAATTGAATGTGTCAAGACCTTAAGATTGTTTCTGTCAAGGCCTTGATTATGTTGTTGAAGGCCTTTGGAATGATTCTTTTTGTTTCAAGGTCTTGAGGAAGAATCTCAAGCCCTTAATCCTAACTTAGACCGTACAAAACACATATAATCCATAGAATGAAGTATCTTTTCACTTCTTTCTCAATGGATTACACTAAGAAAATTACATAGATCCATATTCAATTTTTTTTAAAATTACGTAAAGAGCCTACAATAATAAAGCTCCAAACATTCAATTTTCTAACACATGTAACGGTGGCCCAAAGGAATTTAATTAAGAACTTACATGTTCAGGTGTCCAACTGAGATAACAAATGAATATTTTTGACAAGATGCACGAATGGGGACGAAAAGTAGGTTTTGATGGCCAACATTGAAAAAACGTGGTACATGATTTTAGGAAGGGCAACTTGGGTGTTAATGATGCTCAAGCGAGATTGCATTTGTTGTATCGCTTAAAAAAAGTGATGGGAATTTTTTCATTAGAATTCTACTTGATGAAAAAAAAATTGAATGGTCTTATATGGGATGATCGTTGTTCTTTGATATCTAATAAACTTTTTTGTGATGTTGTGTTTGATACTACATATCGAACCAATAGGTATGTTATGTCGTTTGTGCCATTTAATTGATACTACAAGTTTTGAGCGGGTTTTGGTATTAGTCGTGGAAGGGGAAAAACCCTTGGGCTATCATTACCGATCAAGATCAACACATCCTTAAGGAAATTTAATCTTAACTGTCGAACACCACACATTTATTCTGTTCTTGGAAAATTAGTAACAAACTTCTACAAAATCTTTTTAAAGTATTATTCCAAACACCTATAAGGTTTTAAAAGTGGTTTAAAAAATATACCATTCATTGACCAAATATATATATATATATATATTAATTATATACCATTCATTGACTAAATTTATATATATACAAACATATATATATATACACATACCTTATTTTAAAAACTTTTTTGTTGGAAAAAAATCAAATGCGTGTAATATATAAAAATCTTAAAAATGAGCTATATAACTATAATATATAAGAGCCTCAAAATGCGTGTCGAGCACTCTATTTCAAATATTAAGAATTGATTGGAACATAGGGAATATAATATTAGAAATTTAAGACTTAAAACTTAACACATTATATATAATACAAATATATAGTTATATATACGGGTAAATATAAGTGATCGCGGTTTGATTTGGTTCGGGTTACATGTTAAAAGAGAACCAGACCGTATAACTGTGGTTTTTGAAAACATTCAAACCAACCCGAACCTCGTATCCCAGTAAAACCAAACCATTCGGTTCGGTTTAGCGGATTTTGACGGTTTATGACATTTTTTAGTAGTGAACTCGGTAAATAAAATAACATCTCTTTTATTTAAACGTTTCCACTTAAAATTTACATAATTATTAGTATAATTATGAAATCTTTCATAGTAAAGTAAATCACTAGTATTAATTGCAAATAACTTATGTTTAATAAACATGTTCATCAATTTAGTTGCAACAACAAATGTAATGCAAAAGCAATATAAAATACTTTGAAACATATGATGAGTTGATGATAATTTGATGAGATCTAACTTGAATTTAGTTTTTGATTATTGGACATAATTATTTTACTTTGTATAATCACAAGTATAAAATCGTGTGTATATATGTTGGTAAATTGATGCGGTTTGGATCAAATCGTGATAAAGTTAAACCAAAATCAACCCATAACCTGCGAATTTCTAAGGTAGATGAACTTTAATCGCAAACCACATTCCAATTTCGGTTGTGTCTATTTAATATCGGATCAGATTATGCGCATAAACCCCGCAACTTGATCACCTACGCGTAAACCTCTGTAAAGAATTCTTTAAAATTAGAAAATAGTCACATTCACGTGTTACTTTGTGTATATATTATCTAACTATCGTCTCTCTTTTTTCAAGAATACACTTTTAAAATTATATTAATTTTTATTTATGTTTTAGTTACTTTTATGATCGAAAAGATAATATAATTAAATTTTAGAGTATGTTTATAATGTTGTGTAGAAAAATTGTTGTGTTCACCAAATTTTAAATGTTATTTTAAAATTTTCCCATTTTTTTATATAGTTTGATTTTTTTTTAAAATTTGTTCATGTTAGTTATTTTTAGAGATAATATTATATTTTACGTAACACCTTATTGGGTTTCGTAAAAAAGGTTATATTGTTCCAAAAAAATGTTTTAATATTAACTAAAAACCATACAATCTATTATTTCAAATATAATTTTGATTAAAATTAAAAATTACTTTTTTATAAAGTTAAACAAAATGTGATGAGTAAAAACATATATATCATGTTATAGGTACTTTTTGCCTTATAAAAAATTAAATTTAATATCATAATTACGGAGGTAATTAATGTGTCCTCAAAACAAAATTACAAAAAAGTTAAATAAAATATACGACTCATGCCTTAAAGTTTTAAATATTAAAAAATATTATAAAAAATATTATAATATGGTTTTAAAGTGTAATTATATTGTATGTAGATGTCCTCAAAGTTTGTAGTGAGGCCTATGACTTGACGCGATGATACCTCATTAATTGTACTTTAATGCCTATGTGTGGTCGACATGCTAAATATGCAAAAGTTGGACGATCAGGTGGTAACTTGAGAAATAAAAGTAGCTAAAATGTTTATAAAGATGAATTTGGGGATTGGTTGAGCTCCATGGTAGAGTAAAGGGGTGGCCCATAAAACATGATTAACAATATTACATGAAATTAATAACATCACAAAAGAACAATACACTACATTAGTTTTGATGACTTTCCCCAACCACTATTTATTTATGGGATGGGTGTTTGTTGTCCTAGAAATTTTAATAATAAAGAGGAAAATCTTCGAAGCTAACAGCTTTAACCTTATGGGAATTGCTACAAAAAATTTTATTTTCTAAATTGTATGTAATTTCTTCATATGTGTAGCATGAGCTTATATCCTTAGCTTACCATGTGTTTGGAATTGTAGTGGCAAAAAAGACAAAATATTTTTTATTCAAAAACTAAATGTTGTTAGGTGAACTTTTGAAAACTTGTTTTATAAATTTTAAAAGACTTATTGACCTTTTAACGCTTAAAGTATTAACATTTTACCCGTAAATACTAAGGTATGTGATTAATATACTTATTTTTGTTATATTCAAATAAGCATGAGTGTTGTCTGTTTCCAATGGTGTGTCCAAGCTCGCACTGTAAGGCTTCATTTGAATTGGGGGCTGTGGAGGGATGCGTTGGGGGTTGTGTCGTCAACATGCTAAATAGGCAAAAGTTGGACCATCACATGGTAACTTGAAAAATAAAAGAAGCTAAAATGTTAGTTAGTTATCTCATGTGGTTACGTGTCTAGGTGTTGGCTCACATTTGCCTTAATACAGTCATGCCATTTTGTGGGGCCAAAATTTAAGAAACTAAAATAGTCATAAATGAGCGATTTTTATGTCAATTTTGACAATTATAAATGACTGACTCATTATTTGCCACTTGACTCGTTCGAACAAAGTAAATAGGTAGGAAATGGCTTATTTTCAACCAAAATTGGTCATAGCCCACTTATTTTGTCAGTCAAAAATCAGTATTATTCCCGTAATATGTATTATATCAAAAGGATTACACTAACTCCTCGGATACTCTTTTATGTTATTTCCACCAATTTCCCATCGAGCTATTGAATTTAATGAGATCAGATTGATACATGCACCCAAAGATAAAGGGTAAAATTAATGAATTATTCGTCAATTTGTAATATTTACTCATGAATTCACATGGAAGACAATTAACAAAAAATATATATTAGGGAACAAAAAAGGAGGGGTGGAAGATAATTAGGAAAAAATATCTTAGAAAATAAAAAGGGACGATTGTTTAATATTTGACAAAGATGCAAAGAAATAGAATAAAAATAAATTTGTGAACATAAATGTTTATAAAGATGAATTTGGGGAATGGTTGAGCTCCATGGGAGAGTAAAGGGGTGGCCCATAAAACATGATTAACAACATTATAAGAAATTAAAAATGTCATAAAAGAAGAACACACTGCATTAGTTTTGATGACTTTATTTATGGGATGAGTGTTTACTATCCTGGGAATCTTGAGAGCTAACAGCTTCAACCTTATGGGAATTGCTACAAAATTTTTTGTTTGCTAAATTGTATGTAATTTCTTTATGTGTGTAGCAGGAGCCCTTAGCCTTAGCTTAGGATGTGTTTGGAATACCAGTGGCATAAAAGATAAAAGATTTTTATTCAAAAACTGAAATATAGGTAGGTGAACTTTTGAAAACCTGTTTGATAAATTTTAAAAGACTTTTGGACCTTTTGACGCTTAAAGTATTAATATTTTACCCATAAATCCTAAGGTATGTAACACCAGGTATTGGTATTAGTTGCACACATGGCAGTAGTCTAGGTTAGTCGACATAAAATTTGACTAAAAATAGTAAATAACGAGTAGGAAATCTGACCGTCACGGTATCGAGTCATTATTTTTAAATACCGACCAAGTTAGGCCTTATAATGATCAAAATTGCGGTCGTTAAAGGCCCTATTTTCACAAAAATTTTATGTTCTTGTATGATGGTGAAAGATGGTATATACGAGATCATAGGAGATAAGATGTCGAAAGTTGTTGATGTTAGACGAGTTAGATGATAACTTTCCAATGGATGATATGTTCAACCACGATGATTCAAGAGGAAAATATTGTAGATTTTTAATAAATAATGTGTCATAACAATATCAATTTCTGATTTACAAACTTTGTTGTAACTTTTGATCAACTTTTACTTAAGTGCGACCAAGTAATTGTACAGAAATCACTTGTACAAAATCACAGGCTGAAGGCTGGCATTAGTTTTCTTGAGGGAAGAGTTCACAAGAGTGAAGTGATCTCTGACTTGTATCATTATATCCATAACCTCACATATGAGTCCCAGCTCCGAAAGATTGAATATCTCCCTTCTCTTCCTAAAAACTCTAACTGTATCTCAAGTAGAATGACTCACTCTATCGTCATTTGAGTTTACGAGAACTACTATTGTTAGATTAAGAAACGTATTTAAATACTTTTATGGAAGCAACCCTTATCTTCGTTAGTGAATTTAGTCTTTTGCCTTCATACTTTTGTATTTAGATCGACAATTTTTGGTAAGTCCCCACTCCCCACTACTTGAGTTGATTTCTAATTACCATTACTTTTTAAAACGACTCCTCAATTGTTTATAGGCAATTTTTCTTTGCTGCTAATATCATCTTAAATATTAATACTAAAGGTGAAAGTCAAAACCAAGCTCTTGTTGCCAGTTGGGCAGGGGCCTTTGACACGTAAGTCACAATACCTTTTTAATACCCAAAAATTCTTTTATTATACCAATATTCAAACACTACTTGTTAATAAAGGCATCATAGGTTGGTGTTGCATAATATTTGAAGTCAAATCAGCACATGTTCGGACATGGTGACTCCACATCAATAGGCGGGCCCATATTTTTGCCGTATGAGAAGTATAGCCCATATTTTGTTTACATCGAAAGTGGGGGTACTTTGATTCTATACCAACAATTGTGCTCACAATGTACTATCTGAGATTTTTGCGGTTTATATTTATGTCAACAAATTCTTTATTATGTGGTTTCAAATAATTTATGTTAATCGGTAAATAAATATTAAAATTTAATTCATTCCAGTTTAACGAGTCAAATATTCCCAATTATTTAAGGAAAGAGAATCGAGAGGAAAGTATAAATATTGGAAATCATTCCTTCTCAAACTGAGATGAAAAACAAATTCAAAAACTTTGCTGACCAGATATCAATGTTTGATCTCAGTGGAATGGAAACAAGTGTTAAGAATCTCAAGACCTTATTTGTGGCCCTGAATGAACAAGT
Source organism: Apium graveolens (assembly GCF_009905375.1). Classification (NCBI taxonomy): domain Eukaryota; kingdom Viridiplantae; phylum Streptophyta; class Magnoliopsida; order Apiales; family Apiaceae; genus Apium; species Apium graveolens. Next base: position 294,884,925 of record NC_133652.1, on the reverse strand, counting down.
TCAAAATCATATCATTCACTCTAATGACACAAGACTGAAGATGGATCAAATGCACTCTAGAAGATACACTCCTTCAGCCTTGCCCATGGATGAAATTAAGAAGGTTGTAGAGGACATTTTTGGGGTTTCTACTTCCTCCACACCTCAATCTTCATCCACACTACAAGTTCAAGAACTGCAATATCAAGTTTCTTCTCTCAAATCTTCCAATGACTAACTAAGTTCCCAAGTTCAAGCTCTTACATCCTTAGTGCAAAGTCAAGAGACAGATATTAAAACCCTGATGGACTCTCACAAGCATCTTTAAATGCAAAACTCTGTTGCTTTGGGAGCCATCACGGGGAAGCTCAACATACCACTGCCTTCCCTACCGGAAGAAATAAGGCCAAAATTATGAACTCCCCTACTCATGCCTGTTATCAAGACTAAAGGGAGATTAACGTTAGGATTCAACAATCCAGGGATGCTAAATCTAAATCTAAGGAGCCTATTCAGGTTGGCTAAAGTTTTTCACAAACTCAACAATTTCAAGATGTAGGAAAAGAATGACTCGACAAGGCTGCAGAAGGACCATATCAAGATCAAGAATTCAGTGAACTTCTCGCATTCCCGAGGTTGTCTCTTCAAAATAACTATATAACATACAAAAGAGCATTGGCCAAAACTATCAATTCTACCAGGGCAGTGGTTGTGAATGTTGAAAATTACTTAATGAAGAGGATTATTGTCAATGTCAATGATGATGGTGTGGATAGATGCCGTCAAGTATCTATGTCAAATCTTAACATACTAAGGGCATCTGAGCTAGATGTTGTGATTGACAAAGTGCATGTAGTCATCACAGAGGACACTCAACTTCTTCATGAGCTTAAAAATGCACAGATAGCAGCTTTTCCTGAAGCCTATCTATATCCAAACAAAGGAGTGTCCTACATCTGCCCAAGAACCAAATAATACAAACAACTTACTATTCCTAAAATTTTTGTTAGATCAAATATGAAGACAATCATGACTATTCAATCTGATCTAAAATACAAAAAGAATAAGAACGTTGAAGATTTGGAGATGATAAAGATCTTATACAGATACTTGCTGAATCATGACACTATGTTGCCAACTGCTCAATTTAATTTAAAAGATCACAAGGATGATGATGAGCAGAAGCATGATGAGCAGAAACCTTCTAACTCAAATCCAAGTCAATCTTCAAGAGCAACTGGCCGCAAGGATAAAAAGAAGGATGAGAAGAAGGATGATGACAAGAAGAAAGGAGATGAAAGAAGGAGGAAAAAGAAGGAAGACAATCCAGGACCACACAAACAAACCCTACAAATAAAAATGATAAAATCTCAACCTACCAAATCTCTTAGCTCAAACACTCAACCATCTCTCACCTCAAAGCCAAAATTTCTATACAAGCCAACTGCAAACTCACTTCTCAAAATTCCAATCACTTCCACTCAAACAAGCTTGAAGAAAAATCACAACCCTACCTTCATATAAACCTTCAATGAAGACACACTTTAAATTTGTTGGAAGAAACTGCTAGTTACTGAGTGATCATTATGGAATTGCTATGATTAAACTTACTTTCTTCCACTAAATTGGTACCTCATAGATGAAGAATATTTTCAGCAGCTAGCTAAAGAAATAATCAGAGTCTGGGTTGTATCATATACAAAAGTCAGAATTTATTATGATAATGGTTTTTTCACTCTACTTGGAAGCAATATAATCGACACACTTTCAACCACAGAGTTTAAAAGAGTGATCAGTCTAATGAAGGATAAGGATACTATTACAAGGTTCTAGAAAAATTGTATCATTTTTTTGTCATAGCATCCAAAAAAGTGAGAGAGTCCTCCTGTTAGAGATTTAAATGAGAGAGTTCATATTGCATTTGGTCTCTTCTTAAAAAGACAGCTATTATAGTTCACTGTCCATCGGAGTATCCATTAATTTTAAAGGGTGACAAGTTCAGGTATTAGTCATCATCTTAATTTCAAGTGTTGAGTGCTTACCACCCTGTAATAGTAAAGATACGTAGAACAGTAAGTTTGTCCTTAATGTTAAGTTTTTAAATACACTTTAAATTAAGGAACATAAAAAGCATAAGAAACTCGAATCCTCAGTTTTTTTATGGACAAAAGAAGTGTATACACTAAGTAGAATATGTCATTCAAGAACTTTTTGGTTTAGAGCAAGTAGCAAAACAGAGCCACAAATATTTAAATCCATAACCTCTATTTTCGATTTCTATTTTTTCTTGCTCTCAACCACTTCTACTTTTAACGTTTATATGTGAATGAGATGTTGTTAATTTGTTATGTTTTACTGCTCTTTTATTTCCTTATATTATCTTATTCTTTTTAATTTTTTGAACCCCATGGCATGCCCGCTGAATTCCTTTTTTTCATCGTATGCTAGATTCAGTATGTCAAATTACTGTAAACTTCATTTATTATAATTTATGTAACCATAATATATCTTGTTCTTCAGACTGAATAAGCAAATAATGTATATATTATACCCACATAGTTTTATGTTCTAACCCTTCTGTTCAAGCTTTGCGTAGGAGCCTGTTCTTCCTGCAACCTTCCTCCGAGCCTGCATAATTTTGATGCTTGGAAATATGCGTGTCATCAAATTTCAAGCATGGAGGAGCATTTTAAGAAAAGAATTTAGAATTTCCGAGATCTGGAGGATGATTGGCTCAGGAAATTCATGTATAAAATTTTTACTAACATGGTTGTGCTCTAGAACATTCCTATGATCATAGCAGTGCTTACATTTGGACTTGCACTTTGGTTGAATGTCGTTCTCCTTGCTGTAGGAAAAGTGTTTACTATCATATATCTTTCACTATCGTGTATTTTGATATTTTTGCCCTTTTAAAGTTAGAAATTATGTACTTTGATAGTTAGAACCAAAGTATGTATCTGATTTCATCTATGCTTGTTGATAAGACTTTAGAACCGGTTTAATAAGTTTTAAATTTCATTAGATGCTTGTTGTACTGAATGTTGGATGCCTTGTTTGGCAGGAATAATGTAAAAGAAGAACAATTATTTCAAAAATTTTATTTTTGTAATGTTGCATTTGACTCTATACGGTGTTGCGTAATACTAAACATGATGTTGCATGTTAATAACAATGGTGTTGCAGTTGACTAAAATCAGTGTTGCACTACACATTGTGGGACCCACTGCTGACGTGGAAAAAGTGGCTCCCACTGCTAATGTGGAAAATGTGGGACCCCTTGCTGACGTGTCAAAGTAGGGGCCACTACTGACGTGGAAATATGACGTGTCACTTGCCACGTAGGACACAGTGGTGATGTGACTTCATTTTATGAAACACTAACTGTTGTTATCATTGTACGCTTTTACTGTTGCGAAAGATGCATAATGCAACGCTTTCTAGTGTTGCATAATTCGTTGCCTTAAGGCTCTACGACCACATCCACATTAGCAACCCCACCCTGGTGTTGCCTATTACCTTATGCAACACCATTTAGGCCTTATGCAACTGTATAGTAGGGGTTACCTATGTGCACTTGTGGCGTATTATATGGCCATTCGTTATTTATATATTCATGATCTTATTTACAGAAGGCATTTTAATAACCTAATTGTATACTAGATGATGATTTCTGCTTCCAAACTTTATGTCTTTGTTACCTTTTCGATTTCATTTAGGAAATGGGTAGAGTTTGCAGTTTGTAAAGGTGAGAATTGAGGTACTTTCTAATTTTATATGTTTTCTCTTGGCTTATTAACTTAAGGCTCTTGTGAAATATAATTATCTTGGTTGTACAACACTGGGCTCATCCTTTCAACTATATACAAATTATAACATTCTTTACTAGTATATTTTTCTGGATTCTTAAATTTAATTTTAAGACAAGGGTACGAGCACCGCTTTACATTAGTGTGTGCACACTACAAATATTTAAGTAATTAATGATCATCATTACTACAATCCTATCAATTATAGTTGAAATTTTATTTTATTATTTCTTTATATTTAACGGAACTCTGGTAGTTGTAGGAAGGATGGAGCACAGACCTCTGTCTTCTTCAAGAGATTCCTCAATGCCACTACTATTAAAGCTTGTGATCTTGATCAACTAAGTAGTGTTTATTCATGTCAATAAGTATCATGTACTGGTTAAGTTAGTACTCTCGTTGATGTTTACAATTTGATGAGATAAGTTGTACTTATCATGGGAATAGTATGTCTAGGATGATATATGTATTTTGGTTAGAATATTTTTCGGGTTGATTGTACAAACTAAGCTATCTTATTTATTTATATTGAATTCAACTAGCTAATATATATATATATATTGGTTGAGTTTCGGGACTTAAGTTTTTTCAGTATTATGGTTAAATACATTCTCCAATAGCACCAAAGATTAGTAAAAATTCAAATATTTATTATTAAAATGTGTTTGATACATTAATTATAAAACAATAAATGATGTGAACAAGGCGATTTAAGAACATAAATTTAAACAAAACCTATATTATATAACACCTATAACAACGGTTACCTACAGGAATTGATGTTAAACTGTATTTTTCATAAGAGTTACATATAAATAAACGATGTCTGAAATTTATAAAAATATTCTAAGACATTAGAAATCTTCCCAAAGTATTGTATACGACTACTTTAGACATCAGGTAAAAACCGATGTCTATGTAAAATTAACTTTAACATCAGTCACGAATACATCGGTCCTTTTTTACATACACATCGTTGTTTACCCGATATATAAAATCTCTTTCTAGTAGTGGCTTGAAAATCTGCAAAGCTAATAGCTTCAACCATATATGAATTGCTACATAATTTGTTGTTTTGGCCCTTAAAGTATTAATATTTGTACCCATAGATCCCAAAATTACCATATAGGAATTGCTACATAATTTGTTGTTTTGCCTCTTAAAGTATTAACATTTGTACCCATAAATCCCAAACTTAAGTGGACGTACATTTTAAACTCTAAGGTATGTGATTAATATACTTTATTTTTGTTATCTTCAAATAAGGGTGAGTGTTGTTTGTCTTCAATGGTGTGATCTAGCTCGGACTGTAAGAAATTTTTTGAAAGGGAGGGTCGGGATTCAGGGGGCAAGAGGGTGTTTGCGAGCGTTATGGACTAATAGAAAATAGAGTGTTATGTAACCCGCAGCCGCTAACCTTCGGGTGTGCACTAGGTAAACCCAACAATAGCTTGCAAACCACATGAACCAAGGTAAACCGCATTTAAGCGACATGCTCTGACCAGGAGGCATAATCATAAATTCTCCTCCTATGAGATTCGAACTTGTGACCAAGAGGATAGTTATCCCCTCTTTAACCAACTCAGCCAACCCTCGCTTGCGAAAATAGAATGTGTTTCAAGGCCACAAATACGGGTGTTGTTGATGGTTATTGGCTAGTTTAGGGTTATAACAATAGCCTTGTTTCTCATTTTTTACTCATTCAAATATATAATTTTATAATTTAATATCTCAATGCACATTACCCGACTCCTGATTATTTTAAGTTACTTTATTACATAGATAACTTACTTAGAAAATATAGTTTATTATAATTTAATACATTACATATGTTTTGTAGTTAATTAGTTATTTAATCAAACTTACATATTTTAATGTAAATATATTTTGTTTTCAAATAATTCTTTCTTTAATTTAAACATAATCTTGAAAATTTTATGATTTAATACATGAACAATTATAATAACAATAATTTTTTTTAAAAAAAATTCAAATTTAAGTTACCAAACCTTCACTAGTAACTCTTCATCGAGAATAGAAAAGGATGAACCCTTCCCTTTTAAGCCAGCATCCAAGAGAGAGGTTGAACCCACCAAGCCCAACTCAACCCAACCCTCCCAAGCCTAACCCAAACCTACCCGTAACTCCTCAACCTTTAATATAAATTAATTCATGATATAAGTCTTTTTAACATGTACATGCTTAGTAAAAATAATTAATAATTTTTTTAAGTTATAATATTTAGAAAGTGTTAAATTTTGTTGGAAGGTCTTAAGTAAACAATCAAACAAACCCATTATTATTATATTAATATTGTTATATGAAACATATATGAAAGGTTACCAAGAAAGATTTGGACAAAGTTAAAAAATATATATATGTGAGTGGTATTAAAATGGGTAGTAATGATTTTAGAATTTAAAAATAAATACCAAGAATTACTTGCAATTACAAATTAACAAATTGTGAACATAAACCTAAATTTGGTAAATTGTGTGCTATTTTGTTAGCGTTTTAACTATTAACAAAATGTTAAATATAACGTATATAATATAATAAGGTAATTAAATTATATGGAAAAAACATGGTTTTAAAGGGTTTGACCTATAAGGAGAGTTGAAAACCTAGTTCCAAATGCTAGAGTTATTGGACTAAGAAATGATTCCAAATTCAAGTTTTCGATAGACAATATAGGAATATAGGTGGTGTGTTGAATCATTTTCTCCATTATTTTTTACAAAATCCTTCATAGATATGTAACAAAAGAAATAATTTTAAGAATTAATAGTTAGCTACTAATGATGTGCATATATCTTAGCCTCCTCAAACAGCCTTTACGTATATGTTTATATATAGTTTGGAAGGTTGGTGGTTAGTAAAAACTTAGATATTCAAATCTATGGAAAATAACATTTTTTTTAAAATTACTATCCTAAATGAATGACTCATTCCCTTAAACCAACCATTCTAATTAATCATTTTGATTGTGATATTATTGAATGTATTGGTTTACAAGTAGACAATATGGTATTCAATGATTCTCCTTCAATCTAATCCCATTCCCAACTAGTGGCACAAATTAGAGTTTTTACCAACATAAATTATTATACCAATTTTATTTTGAAAGCTTATTAACATAAGTTAAAATATATTAATTAAAAATAAAAAATTATTAAAAAATTAAATTAGTTAGATTAAAAACATAATGCATTAAATGAATATGCTGTGATTTTCCATATTAACATGTATAGCTTTTAAGCTAGTGTAGTTAAGGTTAAGAAAATAATCTTGTAGGTAAAATCACAATAATAACGAGCCAAAGAAATATACTCTTTAAAGGAAGGCCCAGCCCCAAGACAAACAAGGGTCCAAGAAAAAAGGTATTTTGGATAGCAACCCATCAAGATAATAAGATGATTTACTATTTCTAGTCCATTCTAGAAACTTGTATATAAAATTTTTAAAAACAAAACCTCCCCTACTAGTACATTCTAGAATCTTCATTATTTAGTTCATAACCATACACCACTAGTCATATGTTTACAACATCTCCCTTATCTTCTCTTATTGTTTTATGATATCTAAAATAAGTGACCCCTTTTGTCTTTTAAAATTAGAGGTTTATTTTACTATATTGAAGGAGACAAATGTGTAAGTGACATGAAGTTCCTAATTGAGAAGCCGTCATACATATACACACGGGTGCCCATGTATATTTTTGTGACTGAGTATCCCATATTTCCATATATTTTGTTTTTTAATGCTTATTTCCATTTTCTTTGTTTTTCAACCTACCTTTAAGATTTGATATGTTGTATTTTGGGTCTCGTTATCTTTTTTAACCCATACAAGTATTGTGTGTTGATATTTTTTAAATTTCTATATAACAGTTGATTTAAAAGAGATTTTTTGTGTCCTCGTAGGTAGTGGCCATATTTGTGAAAAAAAGAGATGGCACAATTTGGATAGAATTATTTGATAGTTGTTGTTTATAATGGATAATGGACATAGAGAAAGTGAATATGATTGTTCTCATAAAAAAATGTTATTCTTGATTTTTTCTTTCATTCTGCCACATTTTTACAAATTAACTAAAGTCAAAAGATAGAAAAAATCAAATATAAGTATTAGAGAAATTATTAATTATATTAAAGTTTGTTGTTTGAGCCCAATTACATTATTGGTGTATTAATTTTGGATTGGCTTTTTGGTAGGTGGATGAAAAACTAGTTGATAACCTTCTTACTCAATATTAAGCTCTATTTATTATCTTTTTAATATAATGGTGAATATTTCCTTCCAAAATCTTTACATAATATGCTTGTGTTCCTATTTGCAGTGAAACAATGAAGAAAATGCTCCACAATACTAAGGATTACTTGTATATGATAGGTATTGTATACAATTTAATAAATTGATGAAAAATATTAAATATTTTTTTTATCTGGTAAGGGTTACACCCCAAATTGAATTGGGCAAGTGTTTTCCACCTTTGTTACAACCAACCAAACACATGCTCATGAAATTGGATCCTACTAACAGGTTTTGAAGATCATGACACATGAGACTGGAAGGAGTGTGCCTATACATCCAACCTGCTATTGCATGTGCAAAAGGGCAATTGATTAGCCCCAATGGTTGCAAGCCACTTTTTACAGAGTTGATGCTGCCAAATTAATACCCAAATCCCAAATCACTATTAGACAAATGAATGTGAAGAAAGAAAACAATAATAAATTTAAGTAAACCATGTTCATATATACATAGTGTTTTAATAAATTATTTTAGTTATTACCAAGAATTGTAACTCTTGAAGTTTTTGTTAAAAGTGTTAAAAAATTGTTTATAGTTGATTTCTCCTTAATACTTTGTTAGATAAGGCCATATTATACATTTCAAATACTTAATTATACATTTGGGATGAAAAGCTCATACCATATCAAGTTTATATCTTTTTCCACCCATATCTTTTCTATATTGTTGTAGATAAAAAAATATCTAAAACTAAACCAATTCAAAAGCGTACAAAAATATCAAAAATACAAGAAATATAGACGTAACCTTTTTCGAAGATAAAAACCACTAACTTTTATACATAATGAACTTATCAAATGCTTCATCCTTATATCTAAGCAAATAAAAATAATAGTATCTACTACAATCATCAATAAACGTAATAAAATATCATTTATTGTCTTTATTAAACAAGTCATTAAATTCACATATGTCAGTATGAACTAAATCCAAAATTTCACAATCTCTTACAACATTATGAAATGGTTTTCTTATTGATTTTAGAAGAGACAAATACTGGACACCTAGATTTGTTACTAATTGCATGCTCTAGAATCAACTCTAAATTTATCATATTCATTAGAGAACCAAAGATTAAATGACCAAGACGAGAGTGCCAAAAATTAGATGATTCAACGTAATTAACAGAAGAAGCAACAATTTCATTAACCAAACCGTTAATCATAGGCTCAACATTAATAAAAAATTAAACATCCGAAAAATAACCTTTGCCCATGATTACACCAGTTTGAGTGATAACTACTTTATTACACTTCAAAAAAGTTCAAAATCATCCTTAACTTAATAAGATCAACTAACAATATTTTTATGAATGTTAGGAATATGATGCACTCTAATCAGGGATAGAACACGCCTACAACACTAGCATTCCCCATAGTCACTGTCCTATTATGAGCCAGTTGATAAGATACAAATAGAGTTTTGTCAGCAGAAATGGGCACATTAGCTCCAGTATCAATCAACCACTCTTTAGGAAGATAAATAAATAATATTATAGGTGTATTGGTAACATACCCTTCATTGATTACAAAAGCATGTGCTTCACCAATAACCATATTAGCTATAGGCACACCAATGGTTGCAGTCCCAATCACGGTATTTGCCTGAGCCACTACATCAGATTTTTTTAGAATAATCTTTACTTCAATGACCTATCTGTCCACAAGACTAACATGGTTTATTTATCTTTGGTTTTAGCCTTGTTCTTTTTATTGTCTGAGTTACTGTTACTTTTCTTACTAGCTAGCTTTCATTTCTGATCAGTTGTCACGATGTTTATCTTCACACTCCCACTTATAACCGGCATCAAATAACCCTGTTTAGACTTGTGCTGCTCCTGCATACAAATATGAAACATCAGACTAGTCCAAGTAATCTCTCCCTTCTATTTTATCATGAAAAGAGAGAACTCTTCCCAAGACTTCAGAAGTTTTTTAATCATATAAATCACCTAAAACTTTATAGGAAGATCCACACCGAACTCCTTTAAAGTATGTATAATCATCTAAAATTCGTTCACCTGTTCAGTCATGGACTTAGAGTCTATAAGCTTCAAGTCAAGGAACTTAGACACGTGATACCTTTTTTGACCTTGCGAGACAATATTATATGTCCAATCAAGCATCTTTCGCAAAATCTTAGCATTATAGGCCTTTGATAAATAAACATGAAATAGAGTGTAAGCTAAGGCTGCAAGAATTGTGCCCTTGCCATTCTATCTTTCTCTGTGCACATAACATAAGCTGTTATAGTCTCGGCTTTATCTTTATTAACAACATGTAGGTTATACTACATCACCAACCCGAGACCCTTAACCATTAACAATGGTTTCATCTTTTTCTAACAACGAGAAAAACCAGAACCCCTATCAAACTTGCCAGACATACCCGAAAGATTAATAGGCCGTGAAAATCGTTAAGTGGCCCAATTAATGGTGGGTACAATACCATCAAAAGGTTAACCACGAGAAGTAAAGACAATTTCATTCACCATCTTGAATGACGCAATTGGGCAATTATATTCAATATAAATCACAATTTAAGAATAGGTAATCAAAATCAATTAACAAAATAAATCACGAAGGTCAAACGAATTCGATATTCAGAAATTGCAATACTTAACAATAACAAGAAATAAAGTTTATCTATATTATAGGTCTAATATTAGATAAGAATATTGTAAAAGACGTGACTGTTCTTGAAGATATGCTGACCTCGCCTATGATGTGCTGGGCTACCGTAAATTAAGTTCTAGGTAATGCAGCAATAGAAAAATCCTTCACAGGCCGGCAAAGTTCAAAAATGATGACACCTCAATTCATCCGAAAATCTATGTATATGTTTTATATTTGGAAGAGAGAAAAAGGGAGGCTAGCAAGGATTCTTGTCCTTTCCCTTCATCCTTTTATTTTTATATCAAAGAACATATATATAGTATCATTTAAAAATAAATATTTTTAAGCCTAATTAATACTCCCTCAGTCCCTTCCAATTGTTTACATTTTTGAGAAAGTTTCCGGCACGCATTTTAAGGTGCATAAAAAGTATAGTTCTGTAACTTATTTTTATAATTTTCTTTTTCTGAATAAAAGTTGAATGTTTTAATTTTTATTCAGAAAAACAAAATTTTAAAAAAAAATTACAGAACTATACTTTATATGCACCTTAAAATACGTGTCGGACACTCTCTAAAAAATGTAAACAATTGAAAAGGACGGAGGGAGTATTATTTACATAAGAATAATCCTTACTCTTATTTAGATAATAATATAAATATATCTATATGTCTACTCATATCAAGGCCTTGACTCTGGACACTCAGGGCCTTTAGATCGCAACTGAATATGTCAAGGCCTTGACTCCGTCACTCAAACCCTTTAGATCGTTCCTATCAGGGTCTTGATTTTGTCACTCAAGGCCTTTATAATGCTTCTTTTTTGTGTTAATGATTTGATGTAACATTTCAAGCCATTGATCTTGGATTAGACCATACATAACACATATACTCCACATAAAGAAACTTCATGGCACTTATTTTTCTATGAATTACACTAAGAAAATTACTTATATCCATATCCAAATTTTTTGAAAATTACATAAGGAACTTACGATATTAAAACTCCAAACTTTCAAGTTTCTAACACATGTAAGCGAAGGTCAAACACATTTAATTAAGAACTTACATTTTTGGTTGTCGAGCCGAGACAACAAATTAATGTTTTTATAAAGATGCAGGGAGGAGATCAACAAGTAGGTTTTGATGGATAACATTTATGATATGTGGTAAGTGATTTTAGGAAGAACAACTTGGGTGTTAATTATGCTCAAATGATATTGGATTTGTTGTATCCCTTAATAGAAGAAAGTGGCGGTTTCATTAGAATTCTACTTAATGAAAAACATAGATTGAAGGGTCTTATAATGGTTGATCCTCGCTCTTTGATAGCCTAAAAAAGTTTCAGGGACGTATTTGATTTTGATCCTACATATCCAACCAATAGGTATGCTATAGCGTTTGTGCAATTCACCCCGCTGAACCATCACTATGAATAATTAATTTTCGAATTTGCACTCATGTGGGATCAATTGAAGATAAGTTCTGAGTGAGTTTTAGGTACTTGGCCAGACGTCGTGGAAGGCGAAGAACCTTGGGCTACCATTTACAATAAAGAGCAAGCCATTAGGCGGACAATTTAATCTCAACTCCCTAATATTATATATTTGTTGTGTACTTGACACATTAGTAACAAATATCAGGGAAAGCTTTTGAATGTATTATTTCAAGCATGCAAAAGGTAAATGTAATTTCAAAAATATACCAATCATTGACAAGAGATGTGGTTGGAGATATGTGAAAAATATTAATTTGGAAGTACAATATATATATATAATATGATGTATATATATTTAATTAAATAAATTAATATATATATATATATCCACATTTTTATTCAAAACTAGTAAAGTATTGACTTGAAAAATTCTAAAGTATAAAAATATATACTTAATATTTAATCATAACTATCACCAATTGGAATCGTAATTTTTCGTTATTACACATATTATGTTATATATATAAAATGCAAACCATATATAATACTTATTGGAATCATATTCTTTGTCCTAAATTATTTCCATTTCTTTGACTTGGGTTTGCTCATCACAAACTATTCAACTAATTGAATTTTTATATATATTTGATCCTATGTATTAATTAATTATCAACCACTAGCTTCTGAAGTAATAATTATATTTCAAAATTAAATAATTTAATCTCACACCTATATTTTACATTAAAGTAGAATGTTGAGTTTTTTATGTAGCAAAAGAGTTTTTGAATTTTGACTACACTCATTTTGGTAATTAAAATAAAACATTAACATATGGTGAATGCGTAACTCACAAATTGTACCAAAGAATTCAAGCACTTAATAAAAGTACAAATTGCACCAAAGAATTGTAGCACGTAATAAAGTCATTTTCTTACTTCAAAAAAAATGAACTCATATTCTTTGAAGTGAGTGACTATGAAAGGGATTTTTGCATACTTGTATTTAGTTTTTATCATTAAAACATATGCGTTGTTATGTTTCCATGTGATGTCTGTGTAAAATATGCAATAAAAATGATTCAACATAAAATATGAAAATTAGAATATCGACCAAAGAATATCTTTTGAATATAGTATAAACAACCAAAAGCTAGAAAAAAGTGTTGAAATACTACCAACAATATACTATTTACAACCATCTTCAACAATAAAAGCTATTAAATTCTTAAGAAGTTGGTCAGTTAATGTCAAAAAAATAATTATTAACACACTTGTGTGGTCGACATGCTAAATAGGAAAAAGTTGGGCCATCAGATGGTAACTTGTGAAATAAAAGTAGCTAAAATGTTAGTAAGTTATCTTATGTGGTTATGTGTCTTGGCGTTGCTCACACTTGCCTCAATACAGTCATGCAATTTTGTGGGGCCAAAATTTAAAAAACTAAAAAAGTGATAAATGAGCGATTTTAGGTCAATTTTGACAATTATAAAAGACTAACTCATTATTTACCACTTGACTAGTTCGAACAAAGCAAATAGGTAGGAAATGGCTTATTTTCAACCAAAATTGGTCATAGCCCACTTATTTTGTCACTCGAAAATCAGTAATTTTCCCTTAATATATTATATCACAAGGGTTACACTACCTCCTTAAAAACTCTTTTATGTTATTTACTATCATTTCCCCACGAGCTATTGAATTTAATAAGATCAGATTGCACCCAAAGGTAAAGGGTAAAATTTATGAATTATTCATCAATTTGTAATATTTACTCGTGAATTCACATGAAAGACAATTAACAAAAAATATATTAAGCAACAAAAATGGAGAGGTGCAAGATAATTAGGAAAAAATATCTAAGAAAATAAAAAGGGACGATTATTTAATATTTGACAAAGATGCCAAGAAATAGAATTAAAAAATATGTGAACATAAATGTTTATAAAGATGAATTTGGGGAATGGTTGAGCTCCATGGGAGAGTAAAGGGGTGGCCCATAAAACATGATTAACAACATTACAAGAAATTAAAAATGTCACAAAAGAAGAACACACTGCATTAGTTTTGATGACTTTCTCCAACTACTCTTTATTTATGGGATGAGTGTTTGTTATCTTGGAAATTTTAATAACAAAGATGAAGCTCAGTTTGAAAATCTTGAGAGCAAACAGCCTCAACCTTATGGGAATTGCTATAGAATTTTTGGTTTGCTTAATTGTATGTAATTTCTTCATATGTGTAGTAGGAACCCTTAGACTTAACTTAGGATGTGTTTGGAATATTAGTGGCTAGAAGACAAAATTCTTTTATTAAAGAACTAAAATATTGTTAGGTGAACTTTTGTAAACTTGTTTGATAAATTTTAAAAGACTTATTGACCTTTTGACACTTAAAGTATTAATATTTTACCCATAAATCCTAAGATATGTGACACCACGTGTTGGTATTAGTTGCACACGTGGCAGTAGTCTGGGTTAGTCGACGTAAAATTCGACTAAAATTAGTAAATAACGAGTAGGGAATCTGACCGTCACGGTATCTAGTCGTTATTTTTTAATACCGAACAAGTTGGGCCTTATAACGATCAAAATTGAGGTCATTAAAGGCCCTGTTTTCACAAAAATCTCATGTTCTTGTATGATGGTCAAAGATGGTATATACGAGAACATAGGAGACAAGATGCCAAAAGTTGTTGATGTTGTACTAGTTAGATGATAACTTTCCAATGGATGATATGTTTAACCACGCTGATTCAAGAGGAAAATATTGTAGATTTTTAATAAATAATGTGTTATAACAATATCAATTTTTGATCTACAAACTTTGTTGCAACTTATGATCAAGTTTTACTTAAGTGCGACCATGTAATTGTAGAGAAATCACTTGTACAAAATCACAGGCTGACGGCTCACATTAGTTTTCTTGAGGGAAGAGTTCACGAGAGTGAAGTGATCTCTGACTTGTATCGTTATATCCATAACCTCACATATGAGTCCCATCTCCGAAAGATTGAATATCTCCCTTCTCTTTATAACAACTCTAACTCTATCTCAAGTAGAATGACTCAATATATCATTATTTGAGTTTACGAGAACTACTATTGTTAGATTAAGAATGGTATTTAAATACTTTTATGGAATCAACTCTTATCTTCGTTAGTGGATTTAGTCTTTTACCTTTGTACTTTTGTATTTAGATCGATAATTTTTGGTAAGTCCCCACTCCCCACTACTTGAGTTAATTTCTAATTACCATTACTTTTTAACACGACTCTCCAATTGTTTATAGGCAATTCTTCTTTGCTATTGATATCATCTTAAATATTATTGCTAAAGGTGAAAGGCAACACCAAGCTCTTGTTGCCAGGTGGGCCGTGGCATGTGACACATAACACACAATACCTTTTTAATACCCAAAAATTATTTTATTATACCAATATTCAAACACTACTTGTTCATACATGCATCATAGGTTGGTGTTTCATAGTATTTGAAGCCAAATCGGCACATGTTCCGACAAGGTGACTCTAGGTTAATAAGCGGGCTCATTTTTTTTGCCATATGAGCAGTATAACCCATATTTTGTTTACATCAACAGTGGGGGCACTTTGATGTCGTACTAACAATTGTGCTCACAATGTACTATATGAGATTTTCGCGATAGATATTTATGTCAATAAATTGTTTATTATGTGGTTTTATATAATTTATGTGAATTAGTGAATAAATATTAAAATTTAATTCATTCCACTTTGACGAGTCAAATATTCTGAATTATTTAAGGAAAGAAAATCGAGAGGAAAGTATAAATGTAGTAAAACATAAAAAGAGTTCTATGTGTTTATGTGATTAGTCGAGTTAAAATATTCAAATTTGGCTGACCATTGAATTATTTTCTGATTGTTAATTAAGAAGAATAATTATATAAATAGAGATTAAATAAAAATTTTGTGGATATGAGATTTTCCAAGCTTGAGAAGGTGAATATATGTTATCCTAATCATATGTGGTTAGCGGATTTTTTTTAATATTTTTAAATGAATTATAGTTTAAAAAATAGCGTCTATTTGGTCATAAAATATTTATATAAAATCAGCAGAGTATATTCAAATCTCAAAACTTGTTTTATTATCTCTAGTATAGTTCTAGAGACTTTTGAAAAATGATTGTTAGATTTATTATAATGACCAAGTATTTTAAAATGATCTTTAATTAATTTTTTATTTATTTAGTAATATGATAAAAAAAACTTGAATTGCGATTATTTCGAGTACAAATTTTAGATTATTGGAAAATATTAACACATGCAACAATAGGGTAATTATATTTAAAATAAATTGTAGTTCAAGAATTGGTAATAAAAACCAACTAAAAAAAATAAGTAATAATGGTCAAACAGATTTGATAAATAAAAATAATAATATTAAACAATAACGAGAAAGAAAGCTTATTTATATTGTATTTAATATTGTATAATAGCTGAGTCACTGAATCTTGCAAAAGACATGACTGATCTTGAAGAGATATTTGCCCCATCTATGTTGTGTTAGGATGCCACGAATTCACTTTTAGGATAAAACAATAACACATAAATTTGTCACATACCGTCAAAGTTGAATAACAATCACACCTCAATTCTCCGAAAATCTAAGTATATGTATGTATATTTGGTAGAGAGAAAAAGAGATGTAGTTAAGGTTCTTCTCATTTCCCTTTATTCTTTTATTTTTCTGTCAAGGAGTATATATAGCATCATATATATATATATATTTTAGAGCCTAATTATCATTATTTACATAACAATAATCCTTAATCTTATTTACATATTAATATATATATATATATATGTGTGTGCCTACTAAGATCAAGACTTTCACTCTGGACACTCAATACCTTAATATCGCAATTGAATGTGTCAAGACCTTAAGATTGTTTCTGTCAAGGCCTTGATTATGTTGTTGAAGGCCTTTGGAATGATTCTTTTTGTTTCAAGGTCTTGAGGAAGAATCTCAAGCCCTTAATCCTAACTTAGACCGTACAAAACACATATAATCCATAGAATGAAGTATCTTTTCACTTCTTTCTCAATGGATTACACTAAGAAAATTACATAGATCCATATTCAATTTTTTTTAAAATTACATAAAGAGCCTACAATAATAGAGCTCCAAACATTCAATTTTCTAACACATGTAACGGTGGCCCAAAGGAATTTAATTAAGAACTTACATGTTCAGGTGTCCAACTGAGATAACAAATGAATATTTTTGACAAGATGCACGAATGGGGACGAAAAGTAGGTTTTGATGGCCAACATTGAAAAAACGTGGTACATGATTTTAGGAAGGGCAACTTGGGTGTTAATGATGCTCAAGCGAGATTGCATTTGTTGTATCGCTTAAAAAAAGTGATGGGAATTTTTTCATTAGAATTCTACTTGATGAAAAAAAATTGAATGGTCTTATATGGGATGATCGTTGTTCTTTGATATCTAATAAACTTTTTTGTGATGTTGTGTTTGATACTACATATCGAACCAATAGGTATGTTATGTCGTTTGTGCCATT
Organism: Apium graveolens; assembly: GCF_009905375.1. Lineage (NCBI taxonomy): Eukaryota > Viridiplantae > Streptophyta > Magnoliopsida > Apiales > Apiaceae > Apium > Apium graveolens. The sequence goes on along the minus strand of NC_133652.1, from coordinate 294,867,207 downwards.
TTATTGATACTACAAGTTTTGAGCGGGTTTTGGTATTAGTCGTGGAAGGGGAAAAACCCTTGGGCTATCATTACCGATCAAGATCAACACATCCTTAAGGAAATTTAATCTTAACTGTCGAACACCACACATTTATTCTGTTCTTGGAAAATTAGTAACAAACTTCTACAAAATCTTTTTAAAGTATTATTCCAAACACCTATAAGGTTTTAAAAGTGGTTTAAAAAATATACCATTCATTGACCAAATATATATATATATATTAATTATATACCATTCATTGACTAAATTTATATATATACAAACATATATATATATACACATAACTTATTTTAAAAACTTTTTTGTTGGAAAAAAATCAAATGCGTGTAATATATAAAAATCTTAAAAATGAGCTATATAACTATAATATATAAGAGCCTCAAAATGCGTGTCGAGCACTCTATTTCAAATATTAAGAATTGATTGGAACATAGGAAATATAATATTAGAAATTTAAGACTTAAAACTTAACACATTATATATAATACAAATATATAGTTATATATACGGGTAAATATAAGTGATCGCGGTTTGATTTGGTTCGGGTTACATGTTAAAAGAGAACCAGACCGTATAACTGTGGTTTTTGAAAACATTCAAACCAACCCGAACCTCGTATCCCAGTAAAACCAAACCATTCGGTTCGGTTTAGCGGATTTTGACGGTTTATGACATTTTTTAGTAGTGAACTCGGTAAATAAAATAACATCTCTTTTATTTAAACGTTTCCACTTAAAATTTACATAATTATTAGTATAATTATGAAATCTTTCATAGTAAAGTAAATCACTAGTATTAATTGCAAATAACTTATGTTTAATAAACATGTTCATCAATTTAGTTGCAACAACAAATGTAATGCAAAAGCAATATAAAATACTTTGAAACATATGATGAGTTGATGATAATTTGATGAGATCTAACTTGAATTTAGTTTTTGATTATTGGACATAATTATTTTACTTTGTATAATCACAAGTATAAAATCGTGTGTATATATGTTGGTAAATTGATGCGGTTTGGATCAAATCGTGATAAAGTTAAACCAAAATCAACCCATAACCTGCGAATTTCTAAGGTAGATGAACTTTAATCGCAAACCACATTCCAATTTCGGTTGTGTCTATTTAATATCGGATCAGATTATGCGCATAAACCCCGCAACTTGATCACCTACGCGTAAACCTCTGTAAAGAATTCTTTAAAATTAGAAAATAGTCACATTCACGTGTTACTTTGTGTATATATTATCTAACTATCGTCTCTCTTTTTTCAAGAATACACTTTTAAAATTATATTAATTTTTATTTATGTTTTAGTTACTTTTATGATCGAAAAGATAATATAATTAAATTTTAGAGTATGTTTATAATGTTGTGTAGAAAAATTGTTGTGTTCACCAAATTTTAAATGTTATTTTAAAATTTTCCCATTTTTTTATATAGTTTGATTTTTTTTTAAAATTTGTTCATGTTAGTTATTTTTAGAGATAATATTATATTTTACGTAACACCTTATTGGGTTTCGTAAAAAAGGTTATATTGTTCCAAAAAAATGTTTTAATATTAACTAAAAACCATACAATCTATTATTTCAAATATAATTTTGATTAAAATTAAAAATTATTTTTTTATAAAGTTAAACAAAATGTGATGAGTAAAAACATATATATCATGTTATAGGTACTTTTTGCCTTATAAAAAATTAAATTTAATATCATAATTACGGAGGTAATTAATGTGTCCTCAAAACAAAATTACAAAAAAGTTAAATAAAATATACGACTCATGCCTTAAAGTTTTAAATATTAAAAAATATTATAAAAAATATTATAATATGGTTTTAAAGTGTAATTATATTGTATGTAGATGTCCTCAAAGTTTGTAGTGAGGCCTATGACTTGACGCGATGATACCTCATTAATTGTACTTTAATGCCTATGTGTGGTCGACATGCTAAATATGCAAAAGTTGGACGATCAGGTGGTAACTTGAGAAATAAAAGTAGCTAAAATGTTTATAAAGATGAATTTGGGGATTGGTTGAGCTCCATGGTAGAGTAAAGGGGTGGCCCATAAAACATGATTAACAATATTACATGAAATTAATAACATCACAAAAGAACAACACACTACATTAGTTTTGATGACTTTCCCCAACCACTATTTATTTATGGGATGGGTGTTTGTTGTCCTAGAAATTTTAATAATAAAGAGGAAAATCTTCGAAGCTAACAGCTTTAACCTTATAGGAATTGCTACAAAAAATTTTATTTTCTAAATTGTATGTAATTTCTTCATATGTGTAGCATGAGCTTATATCCTTAGCTTACCATGTGTTTGGAATTGTAGTGGCAAAAAAGACAAAATATTTTTTATTCAAAAACTAAATGTTGTTAGGTGAACTTTTGAAAACTTGTTTTATAAATTTTAAAAGACTTATTGACCTTTTAACGCTTAAAGTATTAACATTTTACCCGTAAATACTAAGGTATGTGATTAATATACTTATTTTTGTTATATTCAAATAAGCATGAGTGTTGTCTGTTTCCAATGGTGTGTCCAAGCTCGCACTGTAAGGCTTCATTTGAATTGGGGGCTGTGGAGGGATGCGTTGGGGGTTGTGTCGTCAACATGCTAAATAGGCAAAAGTTGGACCATCACATGGTAACTTGAAAAATAAAAGAAGCTAAAATGTTAGTTAGTTATCTCATGTGGTTACGTGTCTAGGTGTTGGCTCACATTTGCCTTAATACAGTCATGCCATTTTGTGGGGCCAAAATTTAAGAAACTAAAATAGTCATAAATGAGCGATTTTTATGTCAATTTTGACAATTATAAATGACTGACTCATTATTTGCCACTTGACTCGTTCGAACAAAGTAAATAGGTAGGAAATGGCTTATTTTCAACCAAAATTGGTCATAGCCCACTTATTTTGTCAGTCAAAAATCAGTTTTATTCCCGTAATATGTATTATATCAAAAGGATTACACTAACTCCTCGGATACTCTTTTATGTTATTTCCTCCAATTTCCCATCGAGCTATTGAATTTAATGAGATCAGATTGATACATGCACCCAAAGATAAAGGGTAAAATTAATGAATTATTCGTCAATTTGTAATATTTACTCATGAATTCACATGGAAGACAATTAACAAAAAATATATATTAGGGAACAAAAAAGGAGGGGTGGAAGATAATTAGGAAAAAATATCTTAGAAAATAAAAAGGGACGATTGTTTAATATTTAACAAAGATGCAAAGAAATAGAATAAAAATAAATTTGTGAACATAAATGTTTATAAAGATGAATTTGGGGAATGGTTGAGCTCCATGGGAGAGTAAAGGGGTGGCCCATAAAACATGATTAACAACATTATAAGAAATTAAAAATGTCACAAAAGAAGAACACACTGCATTAGTTTTGATGACTTTATTTATGGGATGAGTGTTTACTATCCTGGGAATCTTGAGAGCTAACAGCTTCAACCTTATGGGAATTGCTACAAAATTTTTTGTTTGCTAAATTGTATGTAATTTCTTTATGTGTGTAGCAGGAGCCCTTAGCCTTAGCTTAGGATGTGTTTGGAATACCAGTGGCATAAAAGATAAAAGATTTTTATTCAAAAACTGAAATATAGGTAGGTGAACTTTTGAAAACCTGTTTGATAAATTTTAAAAGACTTTTGGACCTTTTGACGCTTAAAGTATTAATATTTTACCCATAAATCCTAAGGTATGTAACACCAGGTATTGGTATTAGTTGCACACATGGCAGTAATCTAGGTTAGTCGACATAAAATTTGACTAAAAATAGTAAATAACGAGTAGGAAATCTGACCGTCACGGTATCGAGTCATTATTTTTAAATACCGACCAAGTTAGGCCTTATAATGATCAAAATTGCGGTCGTTAAAGGCCCTATTTTCACAAAAATTTTATGTTCTTGTATGATGGTGAAAGATGGTATATACGAGATCATAGGAGATAAGATGTCGAAAGTTGTTGATGTTAGACGAGTTAGATGATAACTTTCCAATGGATGATATGTTCAACCACGATGATTCAAGAGGAAAATATTGTAGATTTTTAATAAATAATGTGTCATAACAATATCAATTTCTGATTTACAAACTTTGTTGTAACTTTTGATCAACTTTTACTTAAGTGCGACCAAGTAATTGTACAGAAATCACTTGTACAAAATCACAGGCTGAAGGCTGGCATTAGTTTTCTTGAGGGAAGAGTTCACAAGAGTGAAGTGATCTCTGACTTGTATCATTATATCCATAACCTCACATATGAGTCCCAGCTCCGAAAGATTGAATATCTCCCTTCTCTTCCTAAAAACTCTAACTGTATCTCAAGTAGAATGACTCACTCTATCGTCATTCGAGTTTACGAGAACTACTATTGTTAGATTAAGAAACGTATTTAAATACTTTTATGGAAGCAACCCTTATCTTCGTTAGTGAATTTAGTCTTTTGCCTTCATACTTTTGTATTTAGATCGACAATTTTTGGTAAGTCCCCACTCCCCACTACTTGAGTTGATTTCTAATTACCATTACTTTTTAAAACGACTCCTCAATTGTTTATAGGCAATTTTTCTTTGCTGCTAATATCATCTTAAATATTAATACTAAAGGTGAAAGTCAAAACCAAGCTCTTGTTGCCAGTTGGGCAGGGGCCTTTGACACGTAAGTCACAATACCTTTTTAATACCCAAAAATTCTTTTATTATACCAATATTCAAACACTACTTGTTAATAAAGGCATCATAGGTTGGTGTTGCATAATATTTGAAGTCAAATCAGCACATGTTCGGACATGGTGACTCCACATCAATAGGCGGGCCCATATTTTTGCCGTATGAGAAGTATAGCCCATATTTTGTTTACATCGAAAGTGGGGGTACTTTGATTCTATACCAACAATTGTGCTCACAATGTACTATCTGAGATTTTTGCGGTTTATATTTATGTCAACAAATTCTTTATTATGTGGTTTCAAATAATTTATGTTAATCGGTAAATAAATATTAAAATTTAATTCATTCCAGTTTAACGAGTCAAATATTCCCAATTATTTAAGGAAAGAGAATCGAGAGGAAAGTATAAATATTGGAAATCATTCCTTCTCAAACTGAGTTGAAAAACAAATTCAAAAACTTTGCTGACCAGATATCAATGTATGATCTCAGTGGAATGGAAACAAGTGTTAAGAATCTCAAGACCTTATTTGTGGCCCTGAATGAACAAGTTCAAAATCATATCATTCACTCTAATGACACAAGACTGAAGATGGATCAAATGCACTCTAGAAGATACACTCCTTCAGCCTTGCCCATGGATGAAATTAAGAAGGTTGTAGAGGACATTTTTGGGGTTTCTACTTCCTCCACACCTCAATCTTCATCCACACTACAAGTTCAAGAACTGCAATATCAAGTTTCTTCTCTCAAATCTTCCAATGACTAACTAAGTTCCCAAGTTCAAGCTCTTACATCCTTAGTGCAAAGTCAAGAGACAGATATTAAAACCCTGATGGACTCTCACAAGCATCTTTAAATGCAAAACTCTGTTGCTTTGGGAGCCATCACGGGGAAGCTCAACATACCACTGCCTTCCCTACCGGAAGAAATAAGGCCAAAATTATGAACTCCCCTACTCATGCCTGTTATCAAGACTAAAGGGAGATTAACGTTAGGATTCAACAATCCAGGGATGCTAAATCTAAATCTAAGGAGCCTATTCAGGTTGGCTAAAGTTTTTCACAAACTCAACAATTTCAAGATGTAGGAAAAGAATGACTCGACAAGGCTGCAGAAGGACCATATCAAGATCAAGAATTCAGTGAACTTCTCGCATTCCCGAGGTTGTCTCTTCAAAATAACTATATAACATACAAAAGAGCATTGGCCAAAACTATCAATTCTACCAGGGCAGTGGTTGTGAATGTTGAAAATTACTTAATGAAGAGGATTATTGTCAACGTCAATGATGATGGTGTGGATAGATGCCGTCAAGTATCTATGTCAAATCTTAACATACTAAGGGCATCTGAGCTAGATGTTGTGATTGACAAAGTGCATGTAGTCATCACAGAGGACACTCAACTTCTTCATGAGCTTAAAAATTCACAGATAGCAGCTTTTCCTGAAGCCTATCTATATCCAAACAAAGGAGTGTCCTACATCTGCCCAAGAACCAAATAATTCAAACAACTTACTATTCCTAAAATTTTTGTTAGATCAAATATGAAGACAATCATGATTATTCAATCTGATCTAAAATACAAAAAGAATAAGAACGTTGAAGATTTGGAGATGATAAAGATCTTATACAGATACTTGCTGAATCATGACACTATGTTGCCAACTGCTCAATTTAATTTAAAAGATCACAAGGATGATGATGAGCAGAAGCATGATGAGCAGAAACCTTCTAACTCAAATCCAAGTCAATCTTCAAGAGCAACTGGCCGCAAGGATAAAAAGAAGGATGAGAAGAAGGATGATGACAAGAAGAAAGGAGATGAAAGAAGGAGGAAAAAGAAGGAAGACAATCCAGGACCACACAAACAAACCCTACAAATAAAAATGATAAAATCTCAACCTACCAAATCTCTTAGCTCAAACACTCAACCATCTCTCACCTCAAAGCCAAAATTTCTATACAAGCCAACTGCAAACTCACTTCTTAAAATTCCAATCACTTCCACTCAAACAAGCTTGAAGAAAAATCACAACCCTACCTTAATATAAACCTTCAATGAAGACACACTTTAAATTTGTTGGAAGAAACTGCTAGTTACTGAGTGATCATTATGGAATTGCTATGATTAAACTTACTTTCTTCCACTAAATTGGTACCTCATAGATGAAGAATATTTTCAGCAGCTAGCTAAAGAAATAATCAGAGTCTGGGTTGTATCATATACAAAAGTCAGAATTTATTATGATAATGGTTTTTTCACTCTACTTGGAAGCAATATAATCGACACACTTTCAACCACAGAGTTTAAAAGAGTGATCAGTCTAATGAAGGATAAGGATACTATTACAAGGTTCTAGAAAAATTGTATCATTTTTTTGTCATAGCATCCAAAAAAGTGAGAGAGTCCTCCTGTTAGAGATTTAAATGAGAGAGTTCATATTGCATTTGGTCTCTTCTTAAAAAGACAGCTATTATAGTTCACTGTCCATCGGAGTATCCATTAATTTTAAAGGGTGACAAGTTCAGGTATTAGTCATCATCTTAATTTCAAGTGTTGAGTGCTTACCACCCTGTAATAGTAAAGATACGTAGAACAGTAAGTTTGTCCTTAATGTTAAGTTTTTAAATACACTTTAAATTAAGGAACATAAAAAGCATAAGAAACTCGAATCCTCAGTTTTTTTATGGACAAAAGAAGTGTATACACTAAGTAGAATATGTCATTCAAGAACTTTTTGGTTTAGAGCAAGTAGCAAAACAGAGCCACAAATATTTAAATCCATAACCTCTATTTTCGATTTCTATTTTTTCTTGCTCTCAACCACTTCTACTTTTAACGTTTATATGTGAATGAGATGTTGTTAATTTGTTATGTTTTACTGCTCTTTTATTTCCTTATATTATCTTATTCTTTTTAATTTTTTGAACCCCATGGCATGCCCGCTGAATTCCTTTTTTTCATCGTATGCTAGATTCAGTATGTCAAATTACTGTAAACTTCATTTATTATAATTTATGTAACCATAATATATCTTGTTCTTCAGACTGAATAAGCAAATAATGTATATATTATACCCACATAGTTTTATGCTCTAACCCTTCTGTTCAAGCTTTGCGTAGGAGCCTGTTCTTCCTGCAACCTTCCTCCGAGCCTGCATAATTTTGATGCTTGGAAATATGCGTGTCATCAAATTTCAAGCATGGAGGAGCATTTTAAGAAAAGAATTTAGAATTTCCGAGATCTCGAGGATGATTGGCTCAGGAAATTCATGTATAAAATTTTTACTAACATGGTTGTGCTCTAGAACATTCCTATGATCATAGCAGTGCTTACATTTGGACTTGCACTTTGGTTGAATGTCGTTCTCCTTGCTGTAGGAAAAGTGTTTACTATCATATATCTTTCACTATCGTGTATTTTGATATTTTTTCCCTTTTAAAGTTAGAAATTATGTACTTTGATAGTTAGAACCAAAGTATGTATCTGATTTCATCTATGCTTGTTGATAAGACTTTAGAACCGGTTTAATAAGTTTTAAATTTCATTAGATGCTTGTTGTACTGAATGTTGGATGCCTTGTTTGGCAGGAATAATGTAAAAGAAGAACAATTATTTCAAAAATTTTATTTTTGTAATGTTGCATTTGACTCTATACGGTGTTGCGTAATACTAAACATGATGTTGCATGTTAATAACAATGGTGTTGCAGTTGACTAAAATCAGTGTTGCACTACACATTGTGGGACCCACTGCTGACGTGGAAAAAGTGGCTCCCACTGCTAATGTGGAAAATGTGGGACCCCTTGCTGACGTGTCAAAGTAGGGGCCACTACTGACGTGGAAATATGACGTGTCACTTGCCACGTAGGACACAGTGGTGATATGACTTCATTTTATGAAACACTAACTGTTGTTATCATTGTACGCTTTTACTCTTGCGAAAGATGCATAATGCAACGCTTTCTAGTGTTGCATAATTCGTTGCCTTAAGGCTCTACGACCACATCCACATTAGCAACCCCACCCTGGTGTTGCCTATTACCTTATGCAACACCATTTAGGCCTTATGCAACTGTATAGTAGGGGTTACCTATGTGCACTTGTGGCGTATTATATGGCCATTCGTTATTTATATATTCATGATCTTATTTACAGAAGGCATTTTAATAACCTAATTGTATACTAGATGATGATTTCTGCTTCCAAACTTTATGTCTTTGTTACCTTTTCGATTTCATTTAGGAAATGGGTAGAGTTTGCAGTTTGTAAAGGTGAGAATTGAGGTACTTTCTAATTTTATATGTTTTCTCTTGGCTTATTAACTTAAGGCTCTTGTGAAATATAATTATCTTGGTTGTACAACACTGGGCTCATCCTTTCAACTATATACAAATTATAACATTCTTTACTAGTATATTTTTCTGGATTCTTAAATTTAATTTTAAGACAAGGGTACGAGCACCGCTTTACATTAGTGTGTGCACACTACAAATATTTAAGTAATTAATGATCATCATTACTACAATCCTATCAATTATAGTTGAAATTTTATTTTATTATTTCTTTATATTTAACGGAACTCTGGTAGTTGTAGGAAGGATGGAGCACAGACCTCTGTCTTCTTCAAGAGATTCCTCAATGCCACTACTATTAAAGCTTGTGATCTTGATCAACTAAGTAGTGTTTATTCATGTCAATAAGTATCATGTACGGGTTAAGTTAGTACTCTCGTTGATGTTTACAATTTGATGAGATAAGTTGTACTTATCATGGGAATAGTATGTCTAGGATGATATATGTATTTTGGTTAGAATATTTTTCGGGTTGATTGTACAAACTAAGCTATCTTATTTATTTATATTGAATTCAACTAGCTAATATATATATATTGGTTGAGTTTCGGGACTTAAGTTTTTTCAGTATTATGGTTAAATACATTCTCCAATAGCACCAAAGATTAGTAAAAATTCAAATATTTATTATTAAAATGTGTTTGATACATTAATTATAAAACAATAAATGATGTGAACAAGGCGATTTAAGAACATAAATTTAAACAAAACCTATATTATATAACACCTATAACAACGGTTACCTACAGGAATTGATGTTAAACTTAATTTTTCATAAGAGTTACATATAAATAAACGATGTCTGAAATTTATAAAAATATTCTAAGACATTAGAAATCTTCCCAAAGTATTGTATACGACTACTTTAGACATCAGATAAAAACCGATGTCTATGTAAAATTAACTTTAACATCAGTCACGAATACATCGGTCCTTTTTTACATACACATCGTTGTTTACCCGATATATAAAATCTCTTTCTAGTAGTGGCTTGAAAATCTGCAAAGCTAATAGCTTCAACCATATATGAATTGCTACATAATTTGTTGTTTTGGCCCTTAAAGTATTAATATTTGTACCCATAGATCCCAAAATTACCATATAGGAATTGCTACATAATTTGTTGTTTTGCCTCTTAAAGTATTAACATTTGTACCCATAAATCCCAAACTTAAGTGGACGTACATTTTAAACTCTAAGGTATGTGATTAATATACTTTATTTTTGTTATCTTCAAATAAGGGTGAGTGTTGTTTGTCTTCAATGGTGTGATCTAGCTCGGACTGTAAGAAATTTTTTGAAAGGGAGGGTCGGGATTCAGGGGGCAAGAGGGTGTTTGCGAGCGTTATGGACTAATAGAAAATAGAGTGTTATGTAACCCGCAGCCGCTAACCTTCGGGTGTGCACTAGGTAAACCCTATAGGGTCAAACAATAGCTTGCAAACCACATGAACCAAGGTAAACCGCATTTAAGCGACATGCTCTGACCAGGAGGCATAATCATAAATTCTCCTCCTATGAGATTCGAACTTGTGACCAAGAGGATAGTTATCCCCTCTTTAACCAACTCAGCCAACCCTCGCTTGCGAAAATAGAATGTGTTTCAAGGCCACAAATACTGGTATTGTTGATGGTTATTGGCTAGTTTAGGGTTATAACAATAGCCTTGTTTCTCATTTTTTACTCATTCAAATATATAATTTTATAATTTAATATCTCAATGCACATTACCCGACTCCTGATTATTTTAAGTTACTTTATTACATAGATAACTTAGAAAATATAGTTTATTATAATTTAATACATTACATATGTTTTGTAGTTAATTAGTTATTTAATCAAACTTACATATTTTAATGTAAAAATATTTTGTTTTCAAATAATTCTTTCTTTAATTTAAACATAATCTTGAAAATTTTATGATTTAATACATGAACAATTATAATAACAATAATTTTTTTTTAAAAAAATTCAAATTTAAGTTACCAAACCTTCACTAGTAACTCTTCATCGAGAATAGAAAAGGATGAACCCTTCCCTTTTAACTGAGCATCCAAGAGAGAGGTTGAACCCACCAAGCCCAACTCAACCCAACCCTCCCAAGCCTAACCCAAACCTACCCGTAACTCCTCAACCTTTAATATAAATTAATTCATGATATAAGTCTTTTTAACATGTACATGCTTAGTAAAAATAATTAATAATTTTTTTAAGTTATAATATTTAGAAAGTGTTAAATTTTGTTGAAAGGTCTTAAGTAAACAATCAAACAAAGCCATTATTATTATATTAATATTGTTATATGAAACATATATGAAAGGTTACCAAGAAAGATTTGGACAAAGTTAAAAAATATATATATGTGAGTGGTATTAAAATGGGTAGTAATGATTTTAGAATTTAAAAATAAATACCAAGAATTACTTGCAATTACAAATTAACAAATTGTGAACATAAACCTAAATTTGGTAAATTGTGTGCTATTTTGTTAGCGTTTTAACTATTAACAAAATGTTAAATATAACGTATATAATATAATAAGGTAATTAAATTATATGGAAAAAACATGGTTTTAAAGGGTTTGACCTATAAGGAGAGTTGAAAACCTAGTTCCAAATGCTAGAGTTATTGGACTAAGAAATGATTCCAAATTCAAGTTTTCGATAGACAATATAGGAATATAGGTGGTGTGTTGAATCATTTTACCATTATTTTTTACAAAATCCTTCATAGATATGTAACAAAAGAAATAATTTTAAGAATTAATAGTTAGCTACTAATGATGTGCATATATCTTAGCCTCCTCAAACAGCCTTTACGTATATGTTTATATATAGTTTGGAAGGTTGGTGGTTAGTAAAAACTTAGATATTCAAATCTATGGAAAATAACATTTTTTTTAAAATTACTATCCTAAATGAATGACTCATTCCCTTAAACCAACCATTCTAATTAATCATTTTGATTGTGATATTATTGAATGTATTGGTTTACAAGTAGACAATATGGTATTCAATGATTCTCCTTCAATCTAATCCCATTCCCAACTAGTGGCACAAATTAGAGTTTTTACCAACATAAATTATTATACCAATTTTATTTTGAAAGCTTATTAACATAAGTTAAAATATATTAATTAAAAATAAAAAATTATTAAAAAATTAAATTAGTTAGATTAAAAAACATAATGCATTAAATGAATATGCTGTGATTTTCCGTATTAACATGTATAGCTTTTAAGCTAGTGTAGTTAAGGTTAAGAAAATAATCTTGTAGGTAAAATCACAATAATAACGAGCCAAAGAAATATACTCTTTAAAGGAAGGCCCAGCCCCAAGACAAACAAGGGTCCAAGAAAAAAGGTATTTTGGATAGCAACCCATCAAGATAATAAGATGATTTACTATTTCTAGTCCATTCTAGAAACTTGTATATAAAATTTTTAAAAACAAAACCTCCCCTACTAGTACATTCTAGAATCTTCATTATTTAGTTCATAACCATACACCACTAGTCATATGTTTACAACATCTCCCTTATCTTCTCTTATAGTTTTATGATATCTAAAATAAGTGACCCCTTTTGTCTTTTAAAATTAGAGGTTTATTTTACTATATTGAAGGAGACAAATGTGTAAGTAACATGAAGTTCCTAATTGAGAAGCCGTCATACATATACACACGGGTGCCCATGTATATTTTTGTGACTGAGTATCCGATATTTCCATATATTTTGTTTTTTAATGCTTATTTCCATTTTCTTTGTTTTTCAACCTACCTTTAAGATTTGATATGTTGTATTTTGGGTCTCGTTATCTTTTTTAACCCATACAAGTATTGTGTGTTGATATTTTTTAAATTTCTATATAACAGTTGATTTAAAAGAGATTTTTTGTGTCCTCGTAGGTAGTGGCCATATTTGTGAACATAGGAGACAAGATGCCAAAAGTTGTTGATGTTGTACTAGTTAGATGATAACTTTCCAATGGATGATATGTTTAACCACGCTGATTCAAGAGGAAAATATTGTAGATTTTTAATAAATAATGTGTTATAACAATATCAATTTTTGATCTACAAACTTTGTTGCAACTTATGATCAAGTTTTACTTAAGTGCGACCATGTAATTGTAGAGAAATCACTTGTACAAAATCACAGGCTGACGGCTCACATTAGTTTTCTTGAGGGAAGAGTTCACGAGAGTGAAGTGATCTCTGACTTGTATCGTTATATCCATAACCTCACATATGAGTCCCATCTCCGAAAGATTGAATATCTCCCTTCTCTTTATAACAACTCTAACTCTATCTCAAGTAGAATGACTCAATATATCATTATTTGAGTTTACGAGAACTACTATTGTTAGATTAAGAATGGTATTTAAATACTTTTATGGAATCAACTCTTATCTTCGTTAGTGGATTTAGTCTTTTACCTTTGTACTTTTGTATTTAGATGGATAATTTTTGGTAAGTCCCCACTCCCCACTACTTGAGTTAATTTCTAATTACCATTACTTTTTAACACGACTCTCCAATTGTTTATAGGCAATTCTTCTTTGCTATTGATATCATCTTAAATATTATTGCTAAAGGTGAAAGGCAACACCAAGCTCTTGTTGCCAGGTGGGCCGTGGCATGTGACACATAACACACAATACCTTTTTAATACCCAAAAATTATTTTATTATACCAATATTCAAACACTACTTGTTCATACATGCATCATAGGTTGGTGTTTCATAGTATTTGAAGCCAAATCGGCACATGTTCCGACAAGGTGACTCTAGGTTAATAAGCGGGCTCATTTTTTTTGCCATATGAGCAGTATAACCCATATTTTGTTTACATCAACAGTGGGGGCACTTTGATGTCGTACTAACAATTGTGCTCACAATGTACTATATGAGATATATGAGATTTTCGCGATAGATATTTATGTCAATAAATTGTTTATTATGTGGTTTTATATAATTTATGTGAATTAGTGAATAAATATTAAAATTTAATTCATTCCACTTTGACGAGTCAAATATTCTGAATTATTTAAGGAAAGAAAATCGAGAGGAAAGTATAAATGTAGTAAAACATAAAAAGAGTTCTATGTGTTTATGTGATTAGTCGAGTTAAAATATTCAAATTTGGCTGACCATTGAATTATTTTCTGATTGTTAATTAAGAAGAATAATTATATAAATAGAGATTAAATAAAAATTTTGTGGATATGAGATTTTCCAAGCTTGAGAAGGTGAATATATGTTATCCTAATCATATGTGGTTAGCGGATTTTTTTTAATATTTTTAAATGAATTATAGTTTAAAAAATAGCGTCTATTTGGTCATAAAATATTTATATAAAATCAGCAGAGTATATTCAAATCTCAAAACTTGTTTTATTATCTCTAGTATAGTTCTAGAGACTTTTGAAAAATGATTGTTAGATTTATTATAATGACCAAGTATTTTAAAATGATCTTTAATTAATTTTTTATTTATTTAGTAATATGATAAAAAAAACTTGAATTGCGATTATTTCGAGTACAAATTTTAGATTATTGGAAAATATTAACACATGCAACAATAGGGTAATTATATTTAAAATAAATTGTAGTTCAAGAATTGGTAATAAAAACCAACTAAAAAAAATAAGTAATAATGGTCAAACAGATTTGATAAATAAAAATAATAATATTAAACAATAACGAGAAAGAAAGCTTATTTATATTGTATTTAATATTGTATAATAGCTGAGTCACTGAATCTTGCAAAAGACATGACTGATCTTGAAGAGATATTTGCCCCATCTATGTTGTGTTAGGATGCCACGAATTCACTTTTAGGATAAAACAATAACACATAAATTTGTCACATACCGTCAAAGTTGAATAACAATCACACCTCAATTCTCCGAAAATCTAAGTATATGTATGTATATTTGGTAGAGAGAAAAAGAGATGTAGTTAAGGTTCTTCTCATTTCCCTTTATTCTTTTATTTTTCTGTCAAGGAGTATATATAGCATCATATATATATATATATTTTAGAGCCTAATTATCATTATTTACATAACAATAATCCTTAATCTTATTTACATATTAATATATATATATATATATGTGTGCCTACTAAGATCAAGACTTTCACTCTGGACACTCAATACCTTAATATCGCAATTGAATGTGTCAAGACCTTAAGATTGTTTCTGTCAAGGCCTTGATTATGTTGTTGAAGGCCTTTGGAATGATTCTTTTTGTTTCAAGGTCTTGAGGAAGAATCTCAAGCCCTTAATCCTAACTTAGACCGTACAAAACACATATAATCCATAGAATGAAGTATCTTTTCACTTCTTTCTCAATGGATTACACTAAGAAAATTACATAGATCCATATTCAATTTTTTTTAAAATTACGTAAAGAGCCTACAATAATAAAGCTCCAAACATTCAATTTTCTAACACATGTAACGGTGGCCCAAAGGAATTTAATTAAGAACTTACATGTTCAGGTGTCCAACTGAGATAACAAATGAATATTTTTGACAAGATGCACGAATGGGGACGAAAAGTAGGTTTTGATGGCCAACATTGAAAAAACGTGGTACATGATTTTAGGAAGGGCAACTTGGGTGTTAATGATGCTCAAGCGAGATTGCATTTGTTGTATCGCTTAAAAAAAGTGATGGGAATTTTTTCATTAGAATTCTACTTGATGAAAAAAAATTGAATGGTCTTATATGGGATGATCGTTGTTCTTTGATATCTAATAAACTTTTTTGTGATGTTGTGTTTGATACTACATATCGAACCAATAGGTATGTTATGTCGTTTGTGCCATTTTATTGATACTACAAGTTTTGAGCGGGTTTTGGTATTAGTCGTGGAAGGGGAAAAACCCTTGGGCTATCATTACCGATTAAGATCAACACATCCTTAAGGAAATTTAATCTTAACTGTCGAACACCACACATTTATTCTGTTCTTGGAAAATTAGTAACAAACTTCTACAAAATCTTTTTAAAGTATTATTCCAAACACCTATAAGGTTTTAAAAGTGGTTTAAAAAATATACCATTCATTGACTAAATATATATATATATTAATTATATACCATTCATTGACTAAATTTATATATATACAAACATATATATATATACACATAACTTATTTTAAAAACTTTTTTGTTGGAAAAAAATCAAATGCGTGTAATATATAAAAATCTTAAAAATGAGCTATATAACTATAATATATAAGAGCCTCAAAATGCGTGTCGAGCACTCTATTTCAAATATTAAGAATTGATTGGAACATAGGGAATATAATATTAGAAATTTAAGACTTAAAACTTAACACATTATATATAATACAAATATATAGTTATATATACGGGTAAATATAAGTGATCGCGGTTTGATTTGGTTCGGGTTACATGTTAAAAGAGAACCAGACCGTATAACTGTGGTTTTTGAAAACATTCAAACCAACCCGAACCTCGTATCCCAGTAAAACCAAACCATTCGGTTCGGTTTAGCGGATTTTGACGGTTTATGACATTTTTTAGTAGTGAACTCGGTAAATAAAATAACATCTCTTTTATTTAAACGTTTCCACTTAAAATTTACATAATTATTAGTATAATTATGAAATCTTTCATAGTAAAGTAAATCACTAGTATTAATTGCAAATAACTTATGTTTAATAAACATGTTCATCAATTTAGTTGCAACAACAAATGTAATGCAAAAGCAATATAAAATACTTTGAAACATATGATGAGTTGATGATAATTTGATGAGATCTAACTTGAATTTAGTTTTTGATTATTGGACATAATTATTTTACTTTGTATAATCACAAGTATAAAATCGTGTGTATATATGTTGGTAAATTGATGCGGTTTGGATCAAATCGTGATAAAGTTAAACCAAAATCAACCCATAACCTGCGAATTTCTAAGGTAGATGAACTTTAATCGCAAACCACATTCCAATTTCGGTTGTGTCTATTTAATATCGGATCAGATTATGCGCATAAACCCCGCAACTTGATCACCTACGCGTAAACCTCTGTAAAGAATTCTTTAAAATTAGAAAATAGTCACATTCACGTGTTACTTTGTGTATATATTATCTAACTATCGTCTCTCTTTTTTCAAGAATACACTTTTAAAATTATATTAATTTTTATTTATGTTTTAGTTACTTTTATGATCGAAAAGATAATATAATTAAATTTTAGAGTATGTTTATAATGTTGTGTAGAAAAATTGTTGTGTTCACCAAATTTTAAATGTTATTTTAAAATTTTCCCATTTTTTTATATAGTTTGATTTTTTTTTAAAATTTGTTCATGTTAGTTATTTTTAGAGATAATATTATATTTTACGTAACACCTTATTGGGTTTCGTAAAAAAGGTTATATTGTTCCAAAAAAATGTTTTAATATTAACTAAAAACCATACAATCTATTATTTCAAATATAATTTTGATTAAAATTAAAAATTATTTTTTTATAAAGTTAAACAAAATGTGATGAGTAAAAACATATATATCATGTTATAGGTACTTTTTGCCTTATAAAAAATTAAATTTAATATCATAATTACGGAGGTAATTAATGTGTCCTCAAAACAAAATTACAAAAAAGTTAAATAAAATATACGACTCATGCCTTAAAGTTTTAAATATTAAAAAATATTATAAAAAATATTATAATATGGTTTTAAAGTGTAATTATATTGTATGTAGATGTCCTCAAAGTTTGTAGTGAGGCCTATGACTTGACGCGATGATACCTCATTAATTGTACTTTAATGCCTATGTGTGGTCGACATGCTAAATATGCAAAAGTTGGACGATCAGGTGGTAACTTGAGAAATAAAAGTAGCTAAAATGTTTATAAAGATGAATTTGGGGATTGGTTGAGCTCCATGGTAGAGTAAAGGGGTGGCCCATAAAACATGATTAACAATATTACATGAAATTAATAACATCACAAAAGAACAACACACTACATTAGTTTTGATGACTTTCCCCAACCACTATTTATTTATGGGATGGGTGTTTGTTGTCCTAGAAATTTTAATAATAAAGAGGAAAATCTTCGAAGCTAACAGCTTTAACCTTATGGGAATTGCTACAAAAAATTTTATTTTCTAAATTGTATGTAATTTCTTCATATGTGTAGCATGAGCTTATATCCTTAGCTTACCATGTGTTTGGAATTGTAGTGGCAAAAAAGACAAAATATTTTTTATTCAAAAACTAAATGTTGTTAGGTGAACTTTTGAAAACTTGTTTTATAAATTTTAAAAGACTTATTGACCTTTTAACGCTTAAAGTATTAACATTTTACCCGTAAATACTAAGGTATGTGATTAATATACTTATTTTTGTTATATTCAAATAAGCATGAGTGTTGTCTGTTTCCAATGGTGTGTCCAAGCTCGCACTGTAAGGCTTCATTTGAATTGGGGGCTGTGGAGGGATGCGTTGGGGGTTGTGTCGTCAACATGCTAAATAGGCAAAAGTTGGACCATCACATGGTAACTTGAAAAATAAAAGAAGCTAAAATGTTAGTTAGTTATCTCATGTGGTTACGTGTCTAGGTGTTGGCTCACATTTGCCTTAATACAGTCATGCCATTTTGTGGGGCCAAAATTTAAGAAACTAAAATAGTCATAATGAGCGATTTTTATGTCAATTTTGACAATTATAAATGACTGACTCATTATTTGCCACTTGACTCGTTCGAACAAAGTAAATAGGTAGGAAATGGCTTATTTTCAACCAAAATTGGTCATAGCCCACTTATTTTGTCAGTCAAAAATCAGTTTTATTCCCGTAATATGTATTATATCAAAAGGATTACACTAACTCCTCGGATACTCTTTTATGTTATTTCCTCCAATTTCCCATCGAGCTATTGAATTTAATGAGATCAGATTGATACATGCACCCAAAGATAAAGGGTAAAATTAATGAATTATTCGTCAATTTGTAATATTTACTCATGAATTCACATGGAAGACAATTAACAAAAAATATATATTAGGGAACAAAAAAGGAGGGGTGGAAGATAATTAGGAAAAAATATCTTAGAAAATAAAAAGGGACGATTGTTTAATATTTAACAAAGATGCAAAGAAATAGAATAAAAATAAATTTGTGAACATAAATATTTATAAAGATGAATTTGGGGAATGGTTGAGCTCCATGGGAGAGTAAAGGGGTGGCCCATAAAACATGATTAACAACATTATAAGAAATTAAAAATGTCACAAAAGAAGAACACACTGCATTAGTTTTGATGACTTTATTTATGGGATGAGTGTTTACTATCCTGGGAATCTTGAGAGCTAACAGCTTCAACCTTATGGGAATTGCTACAAAATTTTTTGTTTGCTAAATTGTATGTAATTTCTTTATGTGTGTAGCAGGAGCCCTTAGCCTTAGCTTAGGATGTGTTTGGAATACCAGTGGCATAAAAGATAAAAGATTTTTATTCAAAAACTGAAATATAGGTAGGTGAACTTTTGAAAACCTGTTTGATAAATTTTAAAAGACTTTTGGACCTTTTGACGCTTAAAGTATTAATATTTTACCCATAAATCCTAAGGTATGTAACACCAGGTATTGGTATTAGTTGCACACATGGCAGTAATCTAGGTTAGTCGACATAAAATTTGACTAAAAATAGTAAATAACGAGTAGGAAATCTGACCGTCACGGTATCGAGTCATTATTTTTAAATACCGACCAAGTTAGGCCTTATAATGATCAAAATTGCGGTCGTTAAAGGCCCTATTTTCACAAAAATTTTATGTTCTTGTATGATGGTGAAAGATGGTATATACGAGATCA
The DNA here is from genome assembly GCF_009905375.1 of Apium graveolens. Lineage (NCBI taxonomy): Eukaryota > Viridiplantae > Streptophyta > Magnoliopsida > Apiales > Apiaceae > Apium > Apium graveolens. The sequence goes on along the minus strand of NC_133652.1, from coordinate 294,847,236 downwards.
TAGGAGATAAGATGTCGAAAGTTGTTGATGTTAGACGAGTTAGATGATAACTTTCCAATGGATGATATGTTCAACCACGATGATTCAAGAGGAAAATATTGTAGATTTTTAATAAATAATGTGTCATAACAATATCAATTTCTGATTTACAAACTTTGTTGTAACTTTTGATCAACTTTTACTTAAGTGCGACCAAGTAATTGTACAGAAATCACTTGTACAAAATCACAGGCTGAAGGCTGGCATTAGTTTTCTTGAGGGAAGAGTTCACAAGAGTGAAGTGATCTCTGACTTGTATCATTATATCCATAACCTCACATATGAGTCCCAGCTCCGAAAGATTGAATATCTCCCTTCTCTTCCTAAAAACTCTAACTGTATCTCAAGTAGAATGACTCACTCTATCGTCATTCGAGTTTACGAGAACTACTATTGTTAGATTAAGAAACGTATTTAAATACTTTTATGGAAGCAACCCTTATCTTCGTTAGTGAATTTAGTCTTTTGCCTTCATACTTTTGTATTTAGATCGACAATTTTTGGTAAGTCCCCACTCCCCACTACTTGAGTTGATTTCTAATTACCATTACTTTTTAAAACGACTCCTCAATTGTTTATAGGCAATTTTTCTTTGCTGCTAATATCATCTTAAATATTAATACTAAAGGTGAAAGTCAAAACCAAGCTCTTGTTGCCAGTTGGGCAGGGGCCTTTGACACGTAAGTCACAATACCTTTTTAATACCCAAAAATTCTTTTATTATACCAATATTCAAACACTACTTGTTAATAAAGGCATCATAGGTTGGTGTTGCATAATATTTGAAGTCAAATCAGCACATGTTCGGACATGGTGACTCCACATCAATAGGCGGGCCCATATTTTTGCCGTATGAGAAGTATAGCCCATATTTTGTTTACATCGAAAGTGGGGGTACTTTGATTCTATACCAACAATTGTGCTCACAATGTACTATCTGAGATTTTTGCGGTTTATATTTATGTCAACAAATTCTTTATTATGTGGTTTCAAATAATTTATGTTAATCGGTAAATAAATATTAAAATTTAATTCATTCCAGTTTAACGAGTCAAATATTCCCAATTATTTAAGGAAAGAGAATCGAGAGGAAAGTATAAATATTGGAAATCATTCCTTCTCAAACTGAGATGAAAAACAAATTCAAAAACTTTGCTGACCAGATATCAATGTATGATCTCAGTGGAATGGAAACAAGTGTTAAGAATCTCAAGACCTTATTTGTGGCCCTGAATGAACAAGTTCAAAATCATATCATTCACTCTAATGACACAAGACTGAAGATGGATCAAATGCACTCTAGAAGATACACTCCTTCAGCCTTGCCCATGGATGAAATTAAGAAGGTTGTAGAGGACATTTTTGGGGTTTCTACTTCCTCCACACCTCAATCTTCATCCACACTACAAGTTCAAGAACTGCAATATCAAGTTTCTTCTCTCAAATCTTCCAATGACTAACTAAGTTCCCAAGTTCAAGCTCTTACATCCTTAGTGCAAAGTCAAGAGACAGATATTAAAACCCTGATGGACTCTCACAAGCATCTTTAAATGCAAAACTCTGTTGCTTTGGGAGCCATCACGGGGAAGCTCAACATACCACTGCCTTCCCTACCGGAAGAAATAAGGCCAAAATTATGAACTCCCCTACTCATGCCTGTTATCAAGACTAAAGGGAGATTAACGTTAGGATTCAACAATCCAGGGATGCTAAATCTAAATCTAAGGAGCCTATTCAGGTTGGCTAAAGTTTTTCACAAACTCAACAATTTCAAGATGTAGGAAAAGAATGACTCGACAAGGCTGCAGAAGGACCATATCAAGATCAAGAATTCAGTGAACTTCTCGCATTCCCGAGGTTGTCTCTTCAAAATAACTATATAACATACAAAAGAGCATTGGCCAAAACTATCAATTCTACCAGGGCAGTGGTTGTGAATGTTGAAAATTACTTAATGAAGAGGATTATTGTCAACGTCAATGATGATGGTGTGGATAGATGCCGTCAAGTATCTATGTCAAATCTTAACATACTAAGGGCATCTGAGCTAGATGTTGTGATTGACAAAGTGCATGTAGTCATCACAGAGGACACTCAACTTCTTCATGAGCTTAAAAATGCACAGATAGCAGCTTTTCCTGAAGCCTATCTATATCCAAACAAAGGAGTGTCCTACATCTGCCCAAGAACCAAATAATTACAAACAACTTACTATTCCTAAAATTTTTGTTAGATCAAATATGAAGACAATCATGACTTATTCAATCTGATCTAAAATACAAAAAGAATAAGAACGTTGAAGATTTGGAGATGATAAAGATCTTATACAGATACTTGCTGAATCATGACACTATGTTGCCAACTGCTCAATTTAATTTAAAAGATCACAAGGATGATGATGAGCAGAAGCATGATGAGCAGAAACCTTCTAACTCAAATCCAAGTCAATCTTCAAGAGCAACTGGCCGCAAGGATAAAAAGAAGGATGAGAAGAAGGATGATGACAAGAAGAAAGGAGATGAAAGAAGGAGGAAAAAGAAGGAAGACAATCCAGGACCACACAAACAAACCCTACAAATAAAAATGATAAAATCTCAACCTACCAAATCTCTTAGCTCAAACACTCAACCATCTCTCACCTCAAAGCCAAAATTTCTATACAAGCCAACTGCAAACTCACTTCTTAAAATTCCAATCACTTCCACTCAAACAAGCTTGAAGAAAAATCACAACCCTACCTTCATATAAACCTTCAATGAAGACACACTTTAAATTTGTTGGAAGAAACTGCTAGTTACTGAGTGATCATTATGGAATTGCTATGATTAAACTTACTTTCTTCCACTAAATTGGTACCTCATAGATGAAGAATATTTTCAGCAGCTAGCTAAAGAAATAATCAGAGTCTGGGTTGTATCATATACAAAAGTCAGAATTTATTATGATAATGGTTTTTTCACTCTACTTGGAAGCAATATAATCGACACACTTTCAACCACAGAGTTTAAAAGAGTGATCAGTCTAATGAAGGATAAGGATACTATTACAAGGTTCTAGAAAAATTGTATCATTTTTTTGTCATAGCATCCAAAAAAGTGAGAGAGTCCTCCTGTTAGAGATTTAAATGAGAGAGTTCATATTGCATTTGGTCTCTTCTTAAAAAGACAGCTATTATAGTTCACTGTCCATCGGAGTATCCATTAATTTTAAAGGGTGACAAGTTCAGGTATTAGTCATCATCTTAATTTCAAGTGTTGAGTGCTTACCACCCTGTAATAGTAAAGATACGTAGAACAGTAAGTTTGTCCTTAATGTTAAGTTTTTAAATACACTTTAAATTAAGGAACATAAAAAGCATAAGAAACTCGAATCCTCAGTTTTTTTATGGACAAAAGAAGTGTATACACTAAGTAGAATATGTCATTCAAGAACTTTTTGGTTTAGAGCAAGTAGCAAAACAGAGCCACAAATATTTAAATCCATAACCTCTATTTTCGATTTCTATTTTTTCTTGCTCTCAACCACTTCTACTTTTAACGTTTATATGTGAATGAGATGTTGTTAATTTGTTATGTTTTACTGCTCTTTTATTTCCTTATATTATCTTATTCTTTTTAATTTTTTGAACCCCATGGCATGCCCGCTGAATTCCTTTTTTTCATCGTATGCTAGATTCAGTATGTCAAATTACTGTAAACTTCATTTATTATAATTTATGTAACCATAATATATCTTGTTCTTCAGACTGAATAAGCAAATAATGTATATATTATACCCACATAGTTTTATGTTCTAACCCTTCTGTTCAAGCTTTGCGTAGGAGCCTGTTCTTCCTGCAACCTTCCTCCGAGCCTGCATAATTTTGATGCTTGGAAATATGCGTGTCATCAAATTTCAAGCATGGAGGAGCATTTTAAGAAAAGAATTTAGAATTTCCGAGATCTCGAGGATGATTGGCTCAGGAAATTCATGTATAAAATTTTTACTAACATGGTTGTGCTCTAGAACATTCCTATGATCATAGCAGTGCTTACATTTGGACTTGCACTTTGGTTGAATGTCGTTCTCCTTGCTGTAGGAAAAGTGTTTACTATCATATATCTTTCACTATCGTGTATTTTGATATTTTTGCCCTTTTAAAGTTAGAAATTATGTACTTTGATAGTTAGAACCAAAGTATGTATCTGATTTCATCTATGCTTGTTGATAAGACTTTAGAACCGGTTTAATAAGTTTTAAATTTCATTAGATGCTTGTTGTACTGAATGTTGGATGCCTTGTTTGGCAGGAATAATGTAAAAGAAGAACAATTATTTCAAAAATTTTATTTTTGTAATGTTGCATTTGACTCTATACGGTGTTGCGTAATACTAAACATGATGTTGCATGTTAATAACAATGGTGTTGCAGTTGACTAAAATCAGTGTTGCACTACACATTGTGGGACCCACTGCTGACGTGGAAAAAGTGGCTCCCACTGCTAATGTGGAAAATGTGGGACCCCTTGCTGACGTGTCAAAGTAGGGGCCACTACTGACGTGGAAATATGACGTGTCACTTGCCACGTAGGACACAGTGGTGATGTGACTTCATTTTATGAAACACTAACTGTTGTTATCATTGTACGCTTTTACTGTTGCGAAAGATGCATAATGCAACGCTTTCTAGTGTTGCATAATTCGTTGCCTTAAGGCTCTACGACCACATCCACATTAGCAACCCCACCCTGGTGTTGCCTATTACCTTATGCAACACCATTTAGGCCTTATGCAACTGTATAGTAGGGGTTACCTATGTGCACTTGTGGCGTATTATATGGCCATTCGTTATTTATATATTCATGATCTTATTTACAGAAGGCATTTTAATAACCTAATTGTATACTAGATGATGATTTCTGCTTCCAAACTTTATGTCTTTGTTACCTTTTCGATTTCATTTAGGAAATGGGTAGAGTTTGCAGTTTGTAAAGGTGAGAATTGAGGTACTTTCTAATTTTATATGTTTTCTCTTGGCTTATTAACTTAAGGCTCTTGTGAAATATAATTATCTTGGTTGTACAACACTGGGCTCATCCTTTCAACTATATACAAATTATAACATTCTTTACTAGTATATTTTTCTGGATTCTTAAATTTAATTTTAAGACAAGGGTACGAGCACCGCTTTACATTAGTGTGTGCACACTACAAATATTTAAGTAATTAATGATCATCATTACTACAATCCTATCAATTATAGTTGAAATTTTATTTTATTATTTCTTTATATTTAACGGAACTCTGGTAGTTGTAGGAAGGATGGAGCACAGACCTCTGTCTTCTTCAAGAGATTCCTCAATGCCACTACTATTAAAGCTTGTGATCTTGATCAACTAAGTAGTGTTTATTCATGTCAATAAGTATCATGTACTGGTTAAGTTAGTACTCTCGTTGATGTTTACAATTTGATGAGATAAGTTGTACTTATCATGGGAATAGTATGTCTAGGATGATATATGTATTTTGGTTAGAATATTTTTCGGGTTGATTGTACAAACTAAGCTATCTTATTTATTTATATTGAATTCAACTAGCTAATATATATATATTGGTTGAGTTTCGGGACTTAAGTTTTTTCAGTATTATGGTTAAATACATTCTCCAATAGCACCAAAGATTAGTAAAAATTCAAATATTTATTATTAAAATGTGTTTGATACATTAATTATAAAACAATAAATGATGTGAACAAGGCGATTTAAGAACATAAATTTAAACAAAACCTATATTATATAACACCTATAACAACGGTTACCTACAGGAATTGATGTTAAACTGTATTTTTCATAAGAGTTACATATAAATAAACGATGTCTGAAATTTATAAAAATATTCTAAGACATTAGAAATCTTCCCAAAGTATTGTATACGACTACTTTAGACATCAGGTAAAAACCGATGTCTATGTAAAATTAACTTTAACATCAGTCACGAATACATCGGTCCTTTTTTACATACACATCGTTGTTTACCCGATATATAAAATCTCTTTCTAGTAGTGGCTTGAAAATCTGCAAAGCTAATAGCTTCAACCATATATGAATTGCTACATAATTTGTTGTTTTGGCCCTTAAAGTATTAATATTTGTACCCATAGATCCCAAAATTACCATATAGGAATTGCTACATAATTTGTTGTTTTGCCTCTTAAAGTATTAACATTTGTACCCATAAATCCCAAACTTAAGTGGACGTACATTTTAAACTCTAAGGTATGTGATTAATATACTTTATTTTTGTTATCTTCAAATAAGGGTGAGTGTTGTTTGTCTTCAATGGTGTGATCTAGCTCGGACTGTAAGAAATTTTTTGAAAGGGAGGGTCGGGATTCAGGGGGCAAGAGGGTGTTTGCGAGCGTTATGGACTAATAGAAAATAGAGTGTTATGTAACCCGCAGCCGCTAACCTTCGGGTGTGCACTAGGTAAACCCTATAGGGTCAAACAATAGCTTGCAAACCACATGAACCAAGGTAAACCGCATTTAAGCGACATGCTCTGACCAGGAGGCATAATCATAAATTCTCCTCCTATGAGATTCGAACTTGTGACCAAGAGGATAGTTATCCCCTCTTTAACCAACTCAGCCAACCCTCGCTTGCGAAAATAGAATGTGTTTCAAGGCCACAAATACTGGTGTTGTTGATGGTTATTGGCTAGTTTAGGGTTATAACAATAGCCTTGTTTCTCATTTTTTACTCATTCAAATATATAATTTTATAATTTAATATCTCAATGCACATTACCCGACTCCTGATTATTTTAAGTTACTTTATTACATAGATAACTTACTTAGAAAATATAGTTTATTATAATTTAATACATTACATATGTTTTGTAGTTAATTAGTTATTTAATCAAACTTACATATTTTAATGTAAATATATTTTGTTTTCAAATAATTCTTTCTTTAATTTAAACATAATCTTGAAAATTTTATGATTTAATACATGAACAATTATAATAACAATAATTTTTTTAAAAAAAATTCAAATTTAAGTTACCAAACCTTCACTAGTAACTCTTCATCGAGAATAGAAAAGGATGAACCCTTCCCTTTTAACCGAGCATCCAAGAGAGAGGTTGAACCCACCAAGCCCAACTCAACCCAACCCTCCCAAGCCTAACCCAAACCTACCCGTAACTCCTCAACCTTTAATATAAATTAATTCATGATATAAGTCTTTTTAACATGTACATGCTTAGTAAAAATAATTAATAATTTTTTTAAGTTATAATATTTAGAAAGTGTTAAATTTTGTTGGAAGGTCTTAAGTAAACAATCAAACAAACCCATTATTATTATATTAATATTGTTATATGAAACATATATGAAAGGTTACCAAGAAAGATTTGGACAAAGTTAAAAAATATATATATGTGAGTGGTATTAAAATGGGTAGTAATGATTTTAGAATTTAAAAATAAATACCAAGAATTACTTGCAATTACAAATTAACAAATTGTGAACATAAACCTAAATTTGGTAAATTGTGTGCTATTTTGTTAGCGTTTTAACTATTAACAAAATGTTAAATATAACGTATATAATATAATAAGGTAATTAAATTATATGGAAAAAACATGGTTTTAAAGGGTTTGACCTATAAGGAGAGTTGAAAACCTAGTTCCAAATGCTAGAGTTATTGGACTAAGAAATGATTCCAAATTCAAGTTTTCGATAGACAATATAGGAATATAGGTGGTGTGTTGAATCATTTTCTCCATTATTTTTTACAAAATCCTTCATAGATATGTAACAAAAGAAATAATTTTAAGAATTAATAGTTAGCTACTAATGATGTGCATATATCTTAGCCTCCTCAAACAGCCTTTACGTATATGTTTATATATAGTTTGGAAGGTTGGTGGTTAGTAAAAACTTAGATATTCAAATCTATGGAAAATAACATTTTTTTTAAAATTACTATCCTAAATGAATGACTCATTCCCTTAAACCAACCATTCTAATTAATCATTTTGATTGTGATATTATTGAATGTATTGGTTTACAAGTAGACAATATGGTATTCAATGATTCTCCTTCAATCTAATCCCATTCCCAACTAGTGGCACAAATTAGAGTTTTTACCAACATAAATTATTATACCAATTTTATTTTGAAAGCTTATTAACATAAGTTAAAATATATTAATTAAAAATAAAAAATTATTAAAAAATTAAATTAGTTAGATTAAAAAACATAATGCATTAAATGAATATGCTGTGATTTTCCGTATTAACATGTATAGCTTTTAAGCTAGTGTAGTTAAGGTTAAGAAAATAATCTTGTAGGTAAAATCACAATAATAACGAGCCAAAGAAATATACTCTTTAAAGGAAGGCCCAGCCCCAAGACAAACAAGGGTCCAAGAAAAAAGGTATTTTGGATAGCAACCCATCAAGATAATAAGATGATTTACTATTTCTAGTCCATTCTAGAAACTTGTATATAAAATTTTTAAAAACAAAACCTCCCCTACTAGTACATTCTAGAATCTTCATTATTTAGTTCATAACCATACACCACTAGTCATATGTTTACAACATCTCCCTTATCTTCTCTTATAGTTTTATGATATCTAAAATAAGTGACCCCTTTTGTCTTTTAAAATTAGAGGTTTATTTTACTATATTGAAGGAGACAAATGTGTAAGTGACATGAAGTTCCTAATTGAGAAGCCGTCATACATATACACACGGGTGCCCATGTATATTTTTGTGACTGAGTATCCGATATTTCCATATATTTTGTTTTTTAATGCTTATTTCCATTTTCTTTGTTTTTCAACCTACCTTTAAGATTTGATATGTTGTATTTTGGGTCTCGTTATCTTTTTTAACCCATACAAGTATTGTGTGTTGATATTTTTTAAATTTCTATATAACAGTTGATTTAAAAGAGATTTTTTGTGTCCTCGTAGGTAGTGGCCATATTTGTGAAAAAAAGAGATGGCACAATTTGGATAGAATTATTTGATAGTTGTTGTTTATAATGGATAATGGACATAGAGAAAGTGAATATGATTGTTCTCATAAAAAAATGTTATTCTTGATTTTTTCTTTCATTCTGCCACATTTTTACAAATTAACTAAAGTCAAAAGATAGATAAAATCAAATATAAGTATTAGAGAAATTATTAATTATATTAAAGTTTGTTGTTTGAGCCCAATTACATTATTGGTGTATTAATTTTGGATTGGCTTTTTGGTAGGTGGATGAAAAACTAGTTGATAACCTTCTTACTCAATATTAAGCTCTATTTATTATCTTTTTAATATAATGGTGAATATTTCCTTCCAAAATCTTTACATAATATGCTTGTGTTCCTATTTGCAGTGAAACAATGAAGAAAATGCTCCACAATACTAAGGATTACTTGTATATGATAGGTATTGTATACAATTTAATAAATTGATGCAAAATATTAAATATTTTTTTTATCTGGTAAGGGTTACACCCCAAATTGAATTGGGCAAGTGTTTTCCACCTTTGTTACAACCAACCAAACACATGCTCATGAAATTGGATCCTACTAACAGGTTTTGAAGATCATGACACATGAGACTGGAAGGACTGTGCCTATACATCCAACCTGCTATTGCATGTGCAAAAGGGCAATTGATTAGCCCCAATGGTTGCAAGCCACTTTTTACAGAGTTGATGCTGCCAAATTAATACCCAAATCCCAAATCACTATTAGACAAATGAATGTGAAGAAAGAAAACAATAATAAATTTAAGTAAACCATGTTCATATATACATAGTGTTTTAATAAATTATTTTAGTTATTACCAAGAATTGTAACTCTTGAAGTTTTTGTTAAAAGTGTTAAAAAATTGTTTATAGTTGATTTCTCCTTAATACTTTGTTAGATAAGGCCATATTATACATTTCAAATACTTAATTATACATTTGGGATGAAAAGCTCATACCATATCAAGTTTATATCTTTTTCCACCCATATCTTTTCTATATTGTTGTAGATAAAAAAATATCTAAAACTAAACCAATTCAAAAGCGTACAAAAATATCAAAAATACAAGAAATATAGACGTAACCTTTTTCGAAGATAAAAACCACTAACTTTTATACATAATGAACTTATCAAATGCTTCATCCTTATATCTAAGCAAATAAAAATAATAGTATCTACTACAATCATCAATAAACGTAATAAAATATCATTTATTGTCTTTATTAAACAAGTCATTAAATTCACATATGTCAGTATGAACTAAATCCAAAATTTCACAATCTCTTACAACATTATGAAATGGTTTTCTTATTGATTTTAGAAGAGACAAATACTGGACACCTAGATTTGTTACTAATTGCATGCTCTAGAATCAACTCTAAATTTATGATATTCATTAGAGAACCAAAGATTAAATGACCAAGACGAGAGTGCCAAAAATTAGATGATTCAACGTAATTAACAGAAGAAGCAACAATTTCATTAACCAAACCGTTAATCATAGGCTCAACATTAATAAAAAATTAAACATCCGAAAAATAACCTTTGCCCATGATTACACCAGTTTGAGTGATAACTACTTTATTACACTTCAAAAAAGTTCAAAATCATCCTTAACTTAATAAGATCAACTAACAATATTTTTATGAATGTTAGGAATATGATGCACTCTAATCAGGGATAGAACACGCCTACAACACTAGCATTCCCCATAGTCACTGTCCTATTATGAGCCAGTTGATAAGATACAAATAGAGTTTTGTCAGCAGAAATGGGCACATTAGCTCCAGTATCAATCAACCACTCTTTAGGAAGATAAATAAATAATATTATAGGTGTATTGGTAACATACCCTTCATTGATTACAAAAGCATGTGCTTCACCAATAACCATATTAGCTATAGGCACACCAATGGTTGCAGTCCCAATCACGGTATTTGCCTGAGCCACTACATCAGATTTTTTTAGAATAATCTTTACTTCAATGACCTATCTGTCCACAAGACTAACATGGTTTATTTATCTTTGGTTTTAGCCTTGTTCTTTTTATTGTCTGAGTTACTGTTACTTTTCTTACTAGCTAGCTTTCATTTCTGATCAGTTGTCACGATGTTTATCTTCACACTCCCACTTATAACCGGCATCAAATAACCCTGTTTAGACTTGTGCTGCTCCTGCATACAAATATGAAACATCAGACTAGTCCAAGTAATCTCTCCCTTCTATTTTATCATGAAAAGAGAGAACTCTTCCCAAGACTTCAGAAGTTTTTTAATCATATAAATCACCTAAAACTTTATAGGAAGATCCACACCGAACTCCTTTAAAGTATGTATAATCATCTAAAATTCGTTCACCTGTTCAGTCATGGACTTAGAGTCTATAAGCTTCAAGTCAAGGAACTTAGACACGTGATACCTTTTTTGACCTTGCGAGACAATATTATATGTCCAATCAAGCATCTTTCGCAAAATCTTAGCATTATAGGCCTTTGATAAATAAACATGAAATAGAGTGTAAGCTAAGGCTGCAAGAATTGTGCCCTTGCCATTCTATCTTTCTCTGTGCACATAACATAAGCTGTTATAGTCTCGGCTTTATCTTTATTAACAACATGTAGGTTATACTACATCACCAACCCGAGACCCTTAACCATTAACAATGGTTTCATCTTTTTCTAACAACGAGAAAAACCAGAACCCCTATCAAACTTGCCAGACATACCCGAAAGATTAATAGGCCGTGAAAATCGTTAAGTGGCCCAATTAATGGTGGGTACAATACCATCAAAAGGTTAACCACGAGAAGTAAAGACAATTTCATTCACCATCTTGAATGACGCAATTGGGCAATTATATTCAATATAAATCACAATTTAAGAATAGGTAATCAAAATCAATTAACAAAATAAATCACGAAGGTCAAACGAATTCGATATTCAGAAATTGCAATACTTAACAATAACAAGAAATAAAGTTTATCTATATTATAGGTCTAATATTAGATAAGAATATTGTAAAAGACGTGACTGTTCTTGAAGATATGCTGGCCTCGCCTATGATGTGCTGGGCTACCGTAAATTAAGTTCTAGGTAAATGCAGCAATAGAAAAATCCTTCACAGGCCGGCAAAGTTCAAAAATGATGACACCTCAATTCATCCGAAAATCTATGTATATGTTTTATATTTGGAAGAGAGAAAAAGGGAGGCTAGCAAGGATTCTTGTCCTTTCCCTTCATCCTTTTATTTTTATATCAAAGAACATATATATAGTATCATTTAAAAATAAATATTTTGAAGCCTAATTAATACTCCCTCAGTCCCTTCCAATTGTTTACATTTTTGAGAAAGTTTCCGGCACGCATTTTAAGGTGCATAAAAAGTATAGTTCTGTAACTTATTTTTATAATTTTCTTTTTCTGAATAAAAGTTGAATGTTTTAATTTTTATTCAGAAAAACAAAATTTTAAAAAAAAATTACAGAACTATACTTTATATGCACCTTAAAATACGTGTCGGACACTCTCTAAAAAATGTAAACAATTGAAAAGGACGGAGGGAGTATTATTTACATAAGAATAATCCTTACTCTTATTTAGATAATAATATAAATATATCTATATGTCTACTCATATCAAGGCCTTGACTCTGGACACTCAGGGCCTTTAGATCGCAACTGAATATGTCAAGGCCTTGACTCCGTCACTCAAACCCTTTAGATCGTTCCTATCAGGGTCTTGATTTTGTCACTCAAGGCCTTTATAATGCTTCTTTTTTGTGTTAATGATTTGATGTAACATTTCAAGCCATTGATCTTGGATTAGACCATACATAACACATATACTCCACATAAAGAAACTTCATGGCACTTATTTTTCTATGAATTACACTAAGAAAATTACTTATATCCATATCCAAATTTTTTGAAAATTACATAAGGAACTTACGATATTAAAACTCCAAACTTTCAAGTTTCTAACACATGTAAGCGAAGGTCAAACACATTTAATTAAGAACTTACATTTTTGGTTGTCGAGCCGAGACAACAAATTAATGTTTTTATAAAGATGCAGGGAGGAGATCAACAAGTAGGTTTTGATGGATAACATTTATGATATGTGGTAAGTGATTTTAGGAAGAACAACTTGGGTGTTAATTATGCTCAAATGATATTGGATTTGTTGTATCCCTTAATAGAAGAAAGTGGCGGTTTCATTAGAATTCTACTTAATGAAAAACATAGATTGAAGGGTCTTATAATGGTTGATCCTCGCTCTTTGATAGCCTAAAAAAGTTTCAGGGACGTATTTGATTTTGATCCTACATATCCAACCAATAGGTATGCTATAGCGTTTGTGCAATTCACCCCGCTGAACCATCACTACGAATAATTAATTTTCGAATTTGCACTCATGTGGGATCAATTGAAGATAAGTTCTGAGTGAGTTTTAGGTACTTGGCCAGACGTCGTGGAAGGCGAAGAACCTTGGGCTACCATTTACAATAAAGAGCAAGCCATTAGGCGGACAATTTAATCTCAACTCCCTAATATTATATATTTGTTGTGTACTTGACACATTAGTAACAAATATCAGGGAAAGCTTTTGAATGTATTATTTCAAGCATGCAAAAGGTAAATGTAATTTCAAAAATATACCAATCATTGACAAGAGATGTGGTTGGAGATATGTGAAAAATATTAATTTGGAAGTACAATATATATATATAATATGATGTATATATATTTAATTAAATAAATTAATATATATATATATCCACATTTTTATTCAAAACTAGTAAAGTATTGACTTGAAAAATTCTAAAGTATAAAAATATATACTTAATATTTAATCATAACTATCACCAATTGGAATCGTAATTTTTCGTAATATTACACATATTATGTTATATATATAAAATGCAAACCATATATAATACTTATTGGAATCATATTCTTTGTCCTAAATTATTTCCATTTCTTTGACTTGGGTTTGCTCATCACAAACTATTCAACTAATTGAATTTTTATATATATTTGATCCTATGTATTAATTAATTATCAACCACTAGCTTCTGAAGTAATAATTATATTTCAAAATTAAATAATTTAATCTCACACCTATATTTTACATTAAAGTAGAATGTTGAGTTTTTTATGTAGCAAAAGAGTTTTTGAATTTTGACTACACTCATTTTGGTAATTAAAATAAAACATTAACATATGGTGAATGCGTAACTCACAAATTGTACCAAAGAATTCAAGCACTTAATAAAAGTACAAATTGCACCAAAGAATTGTAGCACGTAATAAAGTCATTTTCTTACTTCAAAAAAAATGAACTCATATTCTTTGAAGTGAGTGACTATGAAAGGGATTTTTGCATACTTGTATTTAGTTTTTATCATTAAAACATATGCGTTGTTATGTTTCCATGTGATGTCTGTGTAAAATATGCAATAAAAATGATTCAACATAAAATATGAAAATTAGAATATCGACCAAAGAATATCTTTTGAATATAGTATAAACAACCAAAAGCTAGAAAAAAGTGTTGAAATACTACCAACAATATACTATTTACAACCATCTTCAACAATAAAAGCTATTAAATTCTTAAGAAGTTGGTCAGTTAATGTCAAAAAAATAATTATTAACACACTTGTGTGGTCGACATGCTAAATAGGAAAAAGTTGGGCCATCAGATGGTAACTTGTGAAATAAAAGTAGCTAAAATGTTAGTAAGTTATCTTATGTGGTTATGTGTCTTGGCGTTGCTCACACTTGCCTCAATACAGTCATGCAATTTTGTGGGGCCAAAATTTAAAAAACTAAAAAAGTGATAAATGAGCGATTTTAGGTCAATTTTGACAATTATAAAAGACTAACTCATTATTTACCACTTGACTAGTTCGAACAAAGCAAATAGGTAGGAAATGGCTTATTTTCAACCAAAATTGGTCATAGCCCACTTATTTTGTCACTCGAAAATCAGTAATTTTCCCTTAATATATTATATCACAAGGGTTACACTACCTCCTTAAAAACTCTTTTATGTTATTTACTATCATTTCCCCACGAGCTATTGAATTTAATAAGATCAGATTGCACCCAAAGGTAAAGGGTAAAATTTATGAATTATTCATCAATTTGTAATATTTACTCGTGAATTCACATGAAAGACAATTAACAAAAAATATATTAAGCAACAAAAATGGAGAGGTGCAAGATAATTAGGAAAAAATATCTAAGAAAATAAAAAGGGACGATTATTTAATATTTGACAAAGATGCCAAGAAATAGAATTAAAAAATATGTGAACATAAATGTTTATAAAGATGAATTTGGGGAATGGTTGAGCTCCATGGGAGAGTAAAGGGGTGGCCCATAAAACATGATTAACAACATTACAAGAAATTAAAAATGTCACAAAAGAAGAACACACTGCATTAGTTTTGATGACTTTCTCCAACTACTCTTTATTTATGGGATGAGTGTTTGTTATCTTGGAAATTTTAATAACAAAGATGAAGCTCAGTTTGAAAATCTTGAGAGCAAACAGCCTCAACCTTATGGGAATTGCTATAGAATTTTTGGTTTGCTTAATTGTATGTAATTTCTTCATATGTGTAGTAGGAACCCTTAGACTTAACTTAGGATGTGTTTGGAATATTAGTGGCTAGAAGACAAAATTCTTTTATTAAAGAACTAAAATATTGTTAGGTGAACTTTTGTAAACTTGTTTGATAAATTTTAAAAGACTTATTGACCTTTTGACACTTAAAGTATTAATATTTTACCCATAAATCCTAAGATATGTGACACCACGTGTTGGTATTAGTTGCACACGTGGCAGTAGTCTGGGTTAGTCGACGTAAAATTCGACTAAAATTAGTAAATAACGAGTAGGGAATCTGACCGTCACGGTATCTAGTCGTTATTTTTTAATACCGAACAAGTTGGGCCTTATAACGATCAAAATTGAGGTCATTAAAGGCCCTGTTTTCACAAAAATCTCATGTTCTTGTATGATGGTCAAAGATGGTATATACGAGAACATAGGAGACAAGATGCCAAAAGTTGTTGATATTGTACTAGTTAGATGATAACTTTCCAATGGATGATATGTTTAACCACGCTGATTCAAGAGGAAAATATTGTAGATTTTTAATAAATAATGTGTTATAACAATATCAATTTTTGATCTACAAACTTTGTTGCAACTTTTGATCAAGTTTTACTTAAGTGCGACCATGTAATTGTAGAGAAATCACTTGTACAAAATCACAGGCTGACGGCTCACATTAGTTTTCTTGAGGGAAGAGTTCACGAGAGTGAAGTGATCTCTGACTTGTATCGTTATATCCATAACCTCACATATGAGTCCCATCTCCGAAAGATTGAATATCTCCCTTCTCTTTATAACAACTCTAACTCTATCTCAAGTAGAATGACTCAATATATCATTATTTGAGTTTACGAGAACTACTATTGTTAGATTAAGAATGGTATTTAAATACTTTTATGGAATCAACTCTTATCTTCGTTAGTGGATTTAGTCTTTTACCTTTGTACTTTTGTATTTAGATCGATAATTTTTGGTAAGTCCCCACTCCCCACTACTTGAGTTAATTTCTAATTACCATTACTTTTTAACACGACTCTCCAATTGTTTATAGGCAATTCTTCTTTGCTATTGATATCATCTTAAATATTATTGCTAAAGGTGAAAGGCAACACCAAGCTCTTGTTGCCAGGTGGGCCGTGGCATGTGACACATAACACACAATACCTTTTTAATACCCAAAAATTATTTTATTATACCAATATTCAAACACTACTTGTTCATACATGCATCATAGGTTGGTGTTTCATAGTATTTGAAGCCAAATCGGCACATGTTCCGACAAGGTGACTCTAGGTTAATAAGCGGGCTCATTTTTTTTGCCATATGAGCAGTATAACCCATATTTTGTTTACATCAACAGTGGGGGCACTTTGATGTCGTACTAACAATTGTGCTCACAATGTACTATATGAGATTTTCGTGATAGATATTTATGTCAATAAATTGTTTATTATGTGGTTTTATATAATTTATGTGAATTAGTGAATAAATATTAAAATTTAATTCATTCCACTTTGACGAGTCAAATATTCTGAATTATTTAAGGAAAGAAAATCGAGAGGAAAGTATAAATGTAGTAAAACATAAAAAGAGTTCTATGTGTTTATGTGATTAGTCGAGTTAAAATATTCAAATTTGGCTGACCATTGAATTATTTTCTGATTGTTAATTAAGAAGAATAATTATATAAATAGAGATTAAATAAAAATTTTGTGGATATGAGATTTTCCAAGCTTGAGAAGGTGAATATATGTTATCCTAATCATATGTGGTTAGCGGATTTTTTTTAATATTTTTAAATGAATTATAGTTTAAAAAATAGCGTCTATTTGGTCATAAAATATTTATATAAAATCAGCAGAGTATATTCAAATCTCAAAACTTGTTTTATTATCTCTAGTATAGTTCTAGAGACTTTTAAAAAATGATTGTTAGATTTATTATAATGACCAAGTATTTTAAAATGATCTTTAAAGGATTATTTTTCTTTTGCGAGCTAACTTGCAAAATTCGTAGTAAATAAACCCCTCAAAAATTGTAAGGCCCGAGAAATTTTAAGTAAGTAACTCTCGTTATCGCGATTTATGATTTAATGTAAGTGCGTGAATTAATTTAATTGTGATTAAATTTTTAAAATCGCAAGTGTGAACATCGCAAGTGTGAACATCGATTAGTTTATTAGAGTATTATTGATTAATTAATTCCCAATGATATTTAAATATATACTTATTGGGTCGTTAAATATTTTGTAGGGATTTAAATAGGTATGAGATTATTAAGTTCTGGGAAACTATTTAAATAATTATTTATTTTCTGAAAAATAAAGAATCGCATTATTATTCTATAATTATAACCGAGTGTATTGAAGAATTTAAAAGTTCTTATAATCATATTATTTGATTATTTTATAATGATATTTTTTATGGGGAAAATAATTGTGAGTGTAGCTGTCTATTTAGCTAAAATAAGTGTTAGCTTTGGAATCCTAATATTGCATTAATAAATTTCTTGAATATCCTAAGATTTGTGCTCTAGTAATTATTCTTTAATTAATTTTTTATTTATTTAGTAATATGATAAAAAAAACTTGAATTGCGATTATTTCGAGTACAAATTTTATTTAATTTTTTTTTCTATTTAAGAAATTGTATGGGTGCCAATATTATCAGTATTATTATTATTATTATTATTATTATTATTATTATTATTATTATTATTATTATTATTATTATTATTATTATTATTATTATTGTTATTATTATCATCATCATTAATATTATTATTAATATTATTATTATTATCATCATTATATATTATTTTCTTCTATCCTATTATTGTTAGTAAATTTAGAAAGAATGATAACTAAATATTAGAATATATATATAAATTGTACTTCCTAGACAATTCTAGAAATTAGTGGATATTTATCTCGTTAGTTGTTAACCATGGTTAAATATTTATTTATAAGTAATTTTAAAGGAGTAATCTCTATATATTTACCAAAATCCCTTCTTTTTCTTCCCAAAATTCATTTACACTAACACTCACAATCCAAGAAAGTGAAAACTTTAATTTGGATAAAAGGTTTAGTAGGAGGATCAAAGAAAGTTTTGGGGTATTTGGATAAGGAATTTTTTGGTGGTTAAGAAATCTAATTAAATCAAGATCAACAACATGTGGGTTATATTATATCATCCCCCATAAATCGTTAATTGTTAACCATAATTTCATCTTTTTCTACCACATAGACAAACCGGAACCTCCACCGAACTTTTCAAGCATACCTGAAAGATTAATGGAGTATGGAAAACGATACGTGGCCCAAGAGTGATGGGTACAGTACCACTAGTACCGGCAAAAAATTAACCACTAGAAATAAAATAGTTTCGTTCACCATCTTGAACTACACGATTAGTAGAATATAATAAAAATATCTATTCTAGATTATTGGAAAATATTAACACATGCAACAATAGGATAATTATATTCAAAATAAATTGTAGTTCAAGAATTGTCAATAAAAACCAACTAACAAAACAAGTCATAATGGTCAAACATATTTGATAAATAAAAATAATAATTTTAAACAATAACGAGAAAGAAAGCTTATTTATATTGTATTTAATATTGTATAATAGCCGAGTCACTGAATCTTGCAAAAGACATGACTGGTCTTGAAGAGATATTTGCCCCATCTATGTTGTGTTAGGATGCCACAAATTTACTTTTAGGATAAAACAATAACACAAAAATTTGTCACATACCGACAAAGTTGAACAACAATCACACCTCAATTCTCCGAAAATCTAAGTATATGTATGTATATTTGGTAGAGAGAAAAAGAGATGTAGCTAAGGTTCTTCTCATTTCCCTTTATTCTTTTATTTTTCTGTCAAGGAGTATATATAGCATCATATATATATATATTAGAGGGCTAATTATCATTATTTACATAACAATAATCCTTAATCTTATTTACATATTAATATATATATATATATATATGCCTACTAAGATCAAGACTTTCACTCTGGACACTCAATACCTTAATATCGCAATTGAATGTGTCAAGACCTTAAGATTGTTTCTGTCAAGGCCTTGACTATGTTGGTGAAGGCCTTTGGAATGATTCTTTTTGTTTCAAGGTCTTGAGGAAGAATCTAATGCCCTTAATCCTTAGACGGTATAAAACACATATAATCCACAGAAAGAAGTATCTTTTCACTTCTTTCTCAATGGATTACACTAAGAAAATTACATAGATCCATATTCATTTTTTTTAAAATTACGTAAAGAGCCTACAATAATAAAGCTCCAAACATTCAATTTTCTTACACATGTAACGGTGGCCCAAAGGAATTTAATTAAGAACTTACATGTTCAGGTGTCCAACTGAGATAACAAATGAATATTTTTGACAAGATGCACGAATGAGCAGGAAAAGTAGGTTTTGATGGCCAACATTGAAAAAACGTGGTACATGATTTTAGGAAGGGCAACTTGGATGTTAATGATGCTCAAGCGAGATTGCATTTGTTGTATCGCTTAAAAAAAGTGATGGGAATTTTTTCATTAGAATTCTAATTGATGAAAAAAAATTGAATGGTCTTATATGGGTTGATCCTTGTTCTTTGATATCTAATAAAAAAATTTGTGATGTTGTGTTTGATACTACATATCGAACCAATAGGTATGTTATGTCGTTTGTGCCATTTTATTAATACTACAAGTTTTGAGCGGGTTTTGGTATTAGTCGTGGGAGGAGAAAAACCCTTGGGCTATCATTACCGAGCAAGATCAACACATTCTTAAGGAAATTTAATCTTAACTGTGGAACACCACACATTTATTATGTTCTTGGAAAATTAGTAACAAACTTCTACAAAATCTTTTTAAAGTATTATTCCAAACACCTATAAGGTTTTAAAAGTGGTTTAAAAAATATACCATTCATTGACCAAATATATATATATATATACATTAATTATATACCATTCATTGACTAAATTTATATATATACATACATATATATATACACATAAATTATTTTAAAAACTTTTTTTGTTGGAAAAAAATCAAATGTTCAAATTTTTATTAAAAAAAATCTTAAAAAAAAGCTATGTAACTATAATATATAAGAGCCTCAAAATGCATGTCGAGCACTCTATTTCAAATATTAAGAATTGATTGGAACATAGGGAGTATAATATTAGAAATTCAAGACTTAAAACTTAACACATTATATATAATACAAATATATAGTTATATATAGGGGTAAATATAAGTGATCGCGGTTTGATTTGGTTCGGGTTACATGTTAAAACAGAACAGACCGTATAACTGTGGTTTTTAAAAACATTCAAACCAACCCGAACCTCGTATCCCAGTAAAACCAAACCATTCGGTTCGGTTTAGCGGATTTTGACGGTTTATGACATTTTTTAGTAGTGAACTTGGTAAATAAAATAACATCTCTTTTATTTAAACGTTTCCACTTAAAATTTACATAATTATTAGTAAAATTATGAAATCTTTCATAGTAAAGTAAATCACTAGTATTAATTGCAAATAACTTACGTTTAATAAACATGTTGATCAATTTAGTTGCAACAACAAATGTAATGCAAAAACAATATAAAATACTTTGAAACATATGATGAGTTGATGATAATTTGATGAGATCTAACTCGAATTTAGTTTTAGATTATTGGACATAATTATTTTACTTTGTATAATCACAAGTATAAAATCGTGTGTATATATGTTGGTAAATTGATGCGGTTTGGATCAGATCGTGTTAAAGTTAAACCAAAATCAACCCATAATCTGCGAATTTCTAAGGTAGATGAACTTTAATTGCAAACCACATTCCAATTTCGGTTGTGTCGGTTTAATATCAGATCGGATTATGCGCATAAACCCCGCAACTTGATCACCTATGCGTAAACCTCTGTGAAGAATTCTTTAAAATTAGAAACTAGTCACATGCACCGGTTACTTTGTGTATATATTATCTAACTATCATCTCTTTTTTTTTCAAGAAGACACTTTTAAAATTATATTAATTTTTATTTATGTTTTAGTTACTTTTATGATCGAAAAGATAATATAATTAAATTTTAGAGTATGTTTATAATGTTGTGTAGAAAAATTGTTGTGTTCACCAAATTTTAAATGTTATTTAAAAATTTTCCCATTTTTTTATATAGTTTGATTTTTTTTTAAAATTTGTTCATGTTAGTTATTTTTTGAGATAATATTATATTTTACGTAACACCTTATTGGGTTTCGTAAAAAAGGTTGTATTGTTCCAAAAAAATGTTATAATATTCACTAAAAACCATACAATGTATTATTTCAAATATAATTTTGATTAAAATTAAAAATTATTTTTTATAAAGTTAAACAAAATGTGATGAGTAAAAACATATATATCATGTTATAGGTACTTTTTGCCTTATAAAAAAATAAATTTAATATCATAATTACGTAGGTAATTAATGTGTCCTCAAAACAAAATTACAAAAAAGTTAAATAAAATATACGATTCATACCTTAAAGTTTTAAATATTAAAAAATATTATAAAAAATATTATAATATGGTTTTAAAGTGTAATTATATTGTATGTAGATGTCCTCAAAGTTTGTAGTGAGGCCTGTGACTTGACCCCATGATACCTCATTAATTGTACTTTAAAGCCTATGCGTGGTCGACATGCTAAATATGCAAAAGTTGGACGATCAGGTGGTAACTTGAGAAATAAAAGTAGCTAAAATGTTTATGAGTTATCCTATGTGGTTATGTGTCTAGGCCTTGGCTCACACTTGCCTTTATACAGCCACCCCTTTGTGCGGCCAAAATTTAAGAAACTAAAAAAGTCATAAATGAGCAATTTTTAGGTCAGTTTTGACGATTATAAATGAGTGACTCATTATTTTCCAAATAGGTAAAAAATGGCTTATTTTCAACCAAAATTAGTCATAGCTCACTTATTTTGTAAGTCGAAAATCAGTATTTTTCCCATACTATATTTTATCACAAGGGTTACACAACCTCCTCAGATACTATATTTTAGACAATTAACAAAAAATATATTAAGCAACAAAAAAGAAGGGGTGGAAGATAATAAGGAAAAAATATCTTAGAAAATAAAAAGGGACAATTGTTTAATATTCGACAAAGATGCCAAGAAATAGAATAAAAAATTATGTGAACATAAATGTTTATAAAGATGAATTTGGGGATTGGTTGAGCTCCATGGTAGAGTAAAGGGGTGGCCGATAAAATATGATTAACAACATTACATGAAATTAATAACATCACAAAAGAACAACACACTACATTAGTTTTGATGACTTTCCCCAACCACTCTTTATTTATGGGATGGGTGTTTGTTGTCCTAGAAATTTTAATAATAAAGAGGAAAATCTTCGGAGCTAACAGCTTCAACCTTATGGGAATTCCTACAAAAAAATTTATTTGCTAAATTGTATGTAATTTCTTCATATGTGTAGCACGAGCTTATATCCTTAGCTTACCATGTGTTTGGAATTGTAGTGGCAAAAAAGACAAAATATTTTTTATTCAAAAACTAAATGTTGTTAGGTGAACTTTTGAAAACTTGTTTTATAAATTTTAAAAGATTTATTGACCTTTTAACGCTTAAAGTATTAACATTTTACCCATAAATACTAAGGTATGTGATTAATATACTTATTTTTGTTATATTCAAATAAGCATGAGTGTTGTTTGTTTCCAATGGTGTGTCCTAGCTCGCACTGTAAGGCTTCATTTGAATTGGGGGCTGTGGAGGGATGCGTTGGGGGTTGTGTCGTCAACATGCTAAATAGGCAAAAGTTGGACCATCACATGGTAACTTGAAAAATAAAAGAAGCTAAAATGTTAGTTAGTTATCTCATGTGGTTACGTGTCTAGGTGTTGGCTCACATTTGCCTTAATACAGTCATGCCATTTTGTGGGGCCAAAATTTAAGAAACTAAAATAGTCATAAATGAGCGAGTTTTATGTCAATTTTGACAATTATAAATGACTGACTCATTATTTGCCACTTGACTCGTTCGAACAAAGCAAATAGGTAGGAAATGGCTTATTTCAACCAAAATTGGTCATAGCCCACTTATTTTGTCAGTCAAAAATTAGTATTATTCCCGTAATATGTATTATATCACAAGGATTACACTACCTCCTCCGATACTCTTTTATGTTATTTCCTCCAATTTCCCATCGAGCTATTGAATTTAATGAGACCAGATTGATACATGCACCCAAAGATAAAGGGTAAAATTAATGAATTATTCGTCAATTTGTAATATTTACTCATTAATTCACATGGAAGACAAATAACAAAAAATATATATTAGGCAACAAAAAAGGAGGGGTGGAAGACAATTAGGAAAAAATATCTTAGAGAATAAAAAGGGACGATTGTTTAATATTTGACAAAGTTGCAAAGAAATAGAATAAAAACAAATTTGTGAACATAAATGTTTATAAAGATGAATTTGGGGAATGGTTGAGCTCCATGGGAGAGTAAATGGGTGGCCCATAAAACATGATTAACAACATTATAAGAAATTAAAAATGTCACAAAAGAAGAACACACTGCATTAGTTTTGATGACTTTATTTATGGGATGAGTGTTTACTGTCCTGGGAATCTTGAGAGCTAACAGCTTCAACCTTTAGGGAATTGCTACAAAATTTTTTGTTTGCTAAATTGTATGTAATTTCTTTATGTGTGTAGCAGGAGCCCTTAGCCTTAGCTTAGGATGTGTTTGGAATATCAGTGGCATAAAAGATAAAAGATTTTTATTCAAAAACTGAAATATAGATAGGTGAACTTTTGAAAACTTGTTTGATAAATTTTAAAAGACTTTTGGACCTTTTGATGCTTAAAGTATTAATATTTTACCCATTAATCCTAAGGTATGTAACACCAGGTGTTGGTATTAGTTGCACACATGGCAGTAGTCATGGTTAGTCGACATAAAATTCGACTAAAAATAGTAAATAACGAGTAGGAAATCTGACCGTCACGGTATCGAGTCATTATTTTTAAATACCGACCAAGTTAGGCCTTATAACGATCAAAATTGCGGTCGTTAAAGGCCTTATTTTCACAAAAATCTCATGTTCTTGTATGATGGTGAAAGATGGTATATACGAGATCATAGGAGATAAGATGTCGAAAGTTGTTGATGTTAGACGAGTTAGATGATAACTTTCCAATGGATGATATGTTCAACCACGATGATTCAAGAGGAAAATATTGTAGATTTTTAATAAATAATGTGTCATAACAATATCAATTTCTGATTTACAAACTTTGTTGTAACTTTTGATCAACTTTTACTTAAGTGCAACCAAGTAATTATACAGAAATCACTTGTACAAAATCACAGGCTGAAGCCTGGCATTAGTTTTCTTGAGGGAAGAGTTCACAAGAGTGAAGTGATCTCTGACTTGTATCGTTATATCCATAACCTCACATATGAGTCCCAGCTCTGAAAGATTGAATATCTCCCTTCTCTTACTAAAAACTCTAACTGTATCTCAAGTAGAATGACTCACTCTATCGTCATTCGAGTTTCCGAGAACTACTATTGTTAGATTAAGAATGGTATTTAAATACTTTTATGGAATCAAGCCTTATCTTCGTTAGTGAATTTAGTCTTTTGCCTTCATACTTTTGTATTTAGATCGATAATTTTTGGTAAGTCCCCACTCCCCACTACTTGAGTTGATTTCTAATTACCATTACTTTTTAAAACGACTCCCCAATTGTTTATAGGCAATTTTTCTTTGTTACTGATATCATCTTAAATATTAATACTAAAGGTGAATGTCAAAACCAAGCTCTTGTTGCCAGTTGGGCAGGGGCATTTGACACGTAACTCACAATACCTTTTTAATACCCAAAAATTATTTTATTATACCAATATTCAAACACTACTTGTTAATAAAGGCATCATAGGTTGGTGTTGCATAATATTTGAAGTCAAATCAGCACATGTTCCGACATGGTGACTCTACATCAATAGGCGGGCCCATATTTTTGCCATATGAGCAGTATAGCCAATATTTTGTTTACATCGAAAGTGGGGGTACTTTGATTCTATACCAACAATTGTGCTCACAATGTACTATCTAAGATTTTCGTGGTAGATATTTATGTCAACAAATTCTTTATTATGTGGTTTTAAATAATTTATGTTAATCGGTAAATAAATATTAAAATTTAATTCATTCCAGTTTAACGAGTCAAATATTCCCAATTATTTAAGGAAAGAGAATCGAGAGGAAAGTACAAATATTGGAAATCATTCCTTCTCAAACTGAGATGAAAAACAAATTCAAAAACTTTGCTGACCAGATATCAATGTATGATCTCAGTGGAATGGAAACAAGTGTTAAGAATCTCAAGACCTTATTTGTGGCCCTGAATGAACAAGTTCAAAATCATATCATTCACTCTAATGACACAAGACTGAAGATGGATCAAATGCACTCTAGAAGATACACTTCTTCAGCCTTGCCCATGGATGAAATTAAGAAGGTTGTAGAGGACACTTTTGGGGTTTCTACTTCCTCCACATCTCAATCATCATCCACACTACAAGTTCAAGAACTGCAATATCAAGTTTCTTCTCTCAAATCTTCCAATGACTAACTAAGTTCCTAAGTTCAAGCTCTTACATCCTTGGTGCAAAGTCAAGAGACAGATATTAAAACCCTGATGGACTCTCACAAGGATCTTTAAATGCAAAACTCTGTTGTTTTGGGAGCCATCACGGGAAAGTTCAACATACCACTGCCTTCCCTACCGGAAGAAATAAGGCCAAAATTATGAACTCCCCTACTCATGCCTGTTATCAAGACTAAAGGGAGATTAAGGTTAGGATTCAACAATCCAGGGATGCTAAATCTAAATCTAAGGAGCCTATTCAGGTTGGCCAAAGTTTTTCACAAACTCAACAATTTCAAGATGTAGGAAAAGAATGACTCGTCAAGGCTGCAGAAGGACCATATCAAGATCAAGAATTCAGTGAACTTCTTGCAGTCCCGAGGTTGTCTCTTGAAAATAACTATATAACATACAAAAGAGCATTGGCCAAAACTATCAATTCTACCAGGGTAGTGGTTGTGAATGTTGAAAATTACTTAAAGAAGAGGATTATTGTCAACGTCAATGATAATGGTGTGGATAGATGCCTTCAAGTATCTATGTCAAATCTTAACATACTAAGGGCATCTGAGTTAGATGTTGCGATTGACAAAGTGCATGTAGTCATCACAGAGGACACTCAACTTCGTCATGAGCTTAAAAATGCACAGATAGCAGCTTTTCCTGAACCTATCTATATCCAAACAAAGGAGTGTCCTACATCTGCCCAAGAACCAAATAATACAAACAACTTACTATTCCTAAAATTTTTGTTAGATCAAATATGAAGACAATCATGACTATTCAATCTGATCTAAAATACAAAAAGAACAAGAACGCTGAAGATTTGGAGATGATAAAGATCTTATACAGATACTTGCTGAATCGTGACACTATGTTGCCAACTGCTCAATTTAATTTAAAAGATCACAAGGATGATGATGAGCAGAAGCATGATGAGCAGAAACCTTCTAACTCAAATCCAAGTCAATCTTCAAGAGCAACTGGCTGCAAGGATAAGAAGAAGGATGAGAAGAAGGATGATGACAAGAAGAAAGGAGATGAAAGAAGGAGGAAAAAGAAGGATGACAATCCAGGACCACACCAACAAACCCTACAAATACAAATGATAAAATCTCAACCTACCAAATCTCTTAGCTCAAACACTCAACCATCTCTCACCTCAAAGCCAAAATTTCTATACAAGCCAACTGCAAACTCACTTCTCAAAATTCCAATCACTTCCACTCAAACAAGCTTGAAGAAAAATCACAACCCTACCTTCATATAAACCTTCAATGAAGATACACTTTAAATTTGTTGGAAGAAACTGCTAGTTACTGAGTGATCATTATGGAATTGCTATGATTAAACTTACTTTCTTCCACTAAATAGGTACCTCACAGATGAAGAATATTTTCAGCAGCTAGCTAAAGAAATAATCAGAATCTGGGTTGTATCATATACAAAAGTCAGAATTTATTATGATAATGGTTCTTTCACTCTACTTGGAAGCAATATAATCGACACACTTTGAACCACAGAGTTTAAAAGAGTGATCAGTCTAATGAAGGATAAGGATACTATTACAAGGTTCTGGAATAATTGTATCATTTTTTTGTCATAGCATCCAAAAAAGTGAGAGAGTCCTCATGTTAGAGATTTAAATGAGAGAGTTCATATTGCATTTGGTCTCTCCTTAAAAAGACAGCTATTATAGTTCACTGTCCATCAAAGTATCCATTAATTTTAAAGGGTGACAAGTTCGGGTATTAGTCATCATCTTAATTTCAAGTGTTGAGTGCTTGCCACCCTGTAATAGTAAAGATATGTAGAACAGTAAGTTTGTCCTTAATGTTAAGTTTTTAAATACACTTTAAATTAAGGAACATAAAAAGCATAAGAAACTCGAATCCTCATTTTTTTTATGGACAAAAGAAGTGTATACACTAAGTAGAATATTTGCTGTTCAAGAACTTTTTGGTTTAGAGCAAGTAGCAAAACAGAGCCACAAATATTTAAATCCATAACCTCTATTTTCAATTTCTATTTTTTCTTGCTCTCAACCACTTCTACTTTTAACATTTATATGTGAATGAAATGTTGTTAATATATTATGTTTTACTGCTCTTTTATTTCCTTATATTATCTTATTCTTTTTAATTTTTTGAACCCCATGGCATGCCCGCTGAATTCCTTTTTTTCATCGTATGCTAGATTCAGTATGTCAAATTACTGTAAACTTCATTTAATATAATTTATGTAACTGTAATATATCTTGTTCTTCAGATTGAATAAGCAAATAATGTATATATTATACCCACATAGTTTTATGTTCTAGCCCTTCTGTTCAAGCTTTGCGTAGGAGCCTGTTCTTCCTGCAACCTTCCTCCGAGCCCGCATAATTTTGATTCTTGGAAATATGCGTGTCATCAAATTTCAAGCATCGAGGAGCATTTTAAGAAAAGAATTTAGAATTTCCGAGATCTGGAGGATGATTGGCTCAGGAAATTTATGTATAAAATTTTTACTAACATGGTTGTGCTCTAGAACATTCCTATGATATAGCAGTGCTTACATTTGGACTTGCACTTTGGTTGAATGTTGTTCTCCTTGATGTAGGAAAAGTGTTTACTATCATATATCTTTCACTATCGAGTATTTTGATATTTTTGCCCTTTTGAAGTTAGAAATTATGTACTTTGATAGGTAGAACCAAAGTATGTATCCGATTTCATCTATGCTTGTTGATAAGACCTTAGAACCGGTTTAATAAGTTTTAAGTTTCATTATATGCTTGTTGTATTGAATGTTGGATGCCTTATTTGGCAGGAATAATGTAAAAGAAGAATAATTATTTCAAAAAATTTATTTTTGTAGTGTTGCATTTGACTCTATATGGTGTTGCATAATACTAAACATGATGTTAAATATTAATAACAATGGTGTTGCAGATGACTAAAATCAGCGTTGCACTACACATTGTGGGACCCACTGCTGACGTGGCAAAAGTGGCTCCCACTGCTAATATGGAAAATTTGGGACCCCTTGCTGACGTGTCAAAGTAGGGGCCACTACTGACGTGGAAATATGACGTGTCACTTGCCACGTAGGACACAGTGGTGATGTGACTTCATTTTATGAAACACTAACTATTGTTGTCATTGTACATTTTTACTGTTGCAAAAGACGCATAATGCAACGCTTTCTAGTGTTGCATAATTCGTTGCCTTAAGGCTCTACGGCCACATCCACATTAGCAACCCCACCCTGGTGTTGCCTATTACCTTATGCAACACCATTTAGGCCTTATGCAACTGTATAGTAGGGGTTACCTATGTGCACTTGTGACGTATTATATGGCCATTCTTTATTTATATATTCATGATCTTATTCACAGAAGGCATGTTAATAACCTAATTGTATACTAGATGATAATTTCTGCTTCCAAACTTTATGTCTTTGTTACCTTTTCAATTTCATTTAGGAAATGGGAAGAGTTTGCAGTTTGTAAAGGTGAGAATTGAGGTACTTTCTAATTTTATATGTTTTCTTTTGGCTTATTAACTTAAGGCTCTTGTGAAATATAATTATCTTGGTTGTACAACACTGGGCTCATCCTTTCAACTATTACAAATTATTACATTCTTTACAAGTATATTTTGCTGGATTCTTAAATTTAATTTTAAGACAAGTTACATTAGTGTGTGCACACTACAAATATTTAAGTAATTAATGATCATCATTACTACAATCCTATCAATTTTAGTTGAAATTTTATTTTATTATTTCTTTATATTTCACGGAACTCTGGTAGTTGTAGGAAGGATGGAGCACAGACCTCTGTCTTCTTCAAGAGATTCCTCAAGGCCACTACTATTGAAGCTTGTGATCTTGATCAACTAAGTAGTGTTTATTCATGTCAATAAGTATCGTGTACTGGTTAAGTTAGTACTCTGGTTGATGTTTACAATTTGATGAGATAAGTTGTACTTATCATGGGAATAGTATGTCTATGATGATATACGTATTTTGGTTATAATATTTTTTGGGTTGATTGTACAAACTAAGCTATCTTATTTATTTATATTGAATTCAACTAGCTAATATATATATATATATATTGGTTGAGTTTTGGGACTTAAGTTTTTTCAGTATTATGGTTAAATACATTCTCCAATAGAACCAAAGATTAGTAAAAATTCAAATATTTATTGTTAAAACGTGTTTGATACATTAATTATAAAACAATAAATGATGTGAATAAGGCGATTTAATAACATAAATTTAAACAAAACCTATATTATATAACACCTATAACAACGGTTACCTACAGGAATTGATGTTAAACTGTATTTTTCATACGAGTTACATATAAATAAACGATGTCTGAAATTTATAAAAATATTCTAAGACATTAGAAATCTTCCCAAAGTGTTGTATATGACTACTTTAGACATCGTGTAAAAACCGATGTCTATGTAAAATTAACTTTAACATCAGTCACGAATACATCGGTCCTTTTTTACATACACATCGTTGTTTACCCGATATATAAAATCTCTTTCTAGTAGTGGCTTGAAAATCTTCAAAGCTAATAGCTTCAACCATATATGAATTGCTACATAATTTGTTGTTTTGGCCCTTAAAGTATTAATATTTGTACCCATAGATCCCAAACTTACCATATAGGAATTGCTACATAATTTGTTGTTTTGGCTCTTAAAGTATTAACATTTGTACCCATAAATCCCAAACTTAAGTGGACGTACATTTTAAACTCTAAGGTATGTGATTAATATACTTTATTTTTGTTATCTTCAAATAAGGGTGAGTGTTGTTTGTCTCCAATGGTGTGATCTAGCTCACACTGTAAGAAATTTTTTGAAATGGAGGGTCGGGATTCAGGGGGCAAGAGGGTGTTTGCGAGCGTTGTTGACTAATAGAAAATAGAGTGTTTCCGCAGCCGGTAACCTTCGGGTGTGCACTAGGTAAACCCTATAGGGTCACACAATAGCTTACAAACCACATGAATAAGGTAAACCGCATTTAAGCGACATGCTCTGGCCAGGAGGCATACTCATAAATTCTCCTCCTATGAGATTCGACCTTGTGACCAAGAGGATAGTTATCCCCTCTTTAACCAATTGAGCCAACCCTCGCTTGCGAAAATAGAATGTGTTTCAAGGCCACAAATACGGGTGTTGTTGATGGTTATTGGCTAGTTTAGGGTTATAGCAATAGCCTTGTTTCTCATTTTTTACTCATTCAAATATATAATTTTATAATTTAATATCTCAATGCACATTACCCGACTCGTGATTATTTTAAGTTACTTTATTACATAGATAACTTACTTAGAAAATATAGTTTATTATAATTTAATACATTACATATGTTATGTAGTTAATTAGTTATTTAATCAAACTTACATATTTTAATGTAAATATATTTTGTTTTCAAATAATTCTTTCTTTAATTTAAACATAATCTTGAAAATTTTATGATTTAATACATGAACAATTATAATAACAATAATTTTTTTTAAAAAAAATTCAAATTTAAGTTACCAAACCTTCACTGGTAACTCTTCATGGAGAATAGAAAAGGATGAACCCTTCCCTTTTAACCCAGCATCCAAGAGAGAGGTTGAACCCACCAAGCCCAACTCAACCCAACCAGCCCAAGCCTAACCCAAACCTACCCGTAACTCCTCAACCTTTAATATAAATTAATTCATGATATAAGTCTTTTTAACATGTACATGCTTAGTAAAAATAATTAATAATTTTTTTAAGCTATAATATTTAGAAAGTGTTAAATTTTGTTGGAAGGTCTTAAGTAAACAATCAAACAAACCCATTATTCTTATATTAATATTGTAATATAAAACACATATGAAAGGTTACCAAGAAAGATTTGGACAAAGTTAAAAAAATATATATGTGAGTTTTATTAAAATGGGTAGTAAAGATTTTAGAATTTAAAAATAAATACCAAGAATTACTTGCAATTACAAATTAACAAAATGTGAACATAAACCTAAATTTGGTAAATGGTGTGCTATTTTGTTCGCGTTTTAACTATTAACAAAATGTTAAATATAACATATATAATATAATAAGGTAATTAAATTATATGGAAAAAAACATGGTTTTAAAGGGTTTGACCTATAACGAGAGTTGAAAACCTAGTTCCAAATGCTAGAGTTATTGTACTAAGAAATGATTCCAAATTCAAGTTTTTGATAGACAATATAGGAATATAGGTGGTGTGTTGAATCATTTTCTCCATTATTTTTTACAAAATCCTTCATAGATATGTAACAAAAGAAATAATTTTAAGAATTAATAGTTAACTACTAATGATGTGCATATATCTTAGCCTCCTCAAACAACCTTTAGGTATATGTTTATATATAGTTTGGAAGGTTGGTGGTTAGTAAAAACTTAGATATTCAAATCTATGGAAAATAACATTTTTTTTTAAATTACTATCCTAAATGAATGACTCATTCCCTTAAACCAACCATTCTAATTAATCATTTTGACTGTGATATTATTGAATGTATAGGTTTACAAGTAGACAATATGGTATTCAATGATTCTCCTTCAATCTAATCCCATTCCCAACTAGTGGCACAAATTAGAGTTTTTACCAACATAAATTATTATACCAATTTTATTTTGAAATCTTATTAACATAAGTTAAAATATATTAATTAAAAATAAAAAACTATTAAAAAATTAAATTAGTTAAATTAAAAAACATAATGCATTAAATGAACATGCTGTGATTTTCCGTAGTAACATGTATAGCTTTTAAGCTAGTGTAGTTAAGGTTAAGAAAATAATCTTGTAGGTAAAATCACAATAATAACGAGCCAAAGAAATATACTCTTTAAAGGAAGGCCCAGCCCCAAGACAAACAAGGGTCCAAGAAAAAAGGTATTTTGGGTAGCAACCCATCAAGATAATAAGATGATTTACTATTTCTAGTCCATTCTAGAAACTTGTATATAAAATTTTTAAAAACAAAACCTCCCGTACTGGTACATTCTAGAATCTTCATTATTTAGTTCATAACCATACACCACTAGTCATATGTTTACAACATCTCCCTTATCTTCTCTTATAGTTTTATGATATCTAAAATAAATGTTATTTGAGTATTGAATATAGGGAAAACCATAAAGCCACCCCTTTTGTCTTTTAAAATTAGAGGTTTATTTTACTATATTGAAGGAGACAAATGTGTAAGTGACATGAAGTTCCTAATTGAGAAGCCATCATACATATAC
Source organism: Apium graveolens (assembly GCF_009905375.1). Classification (NCBI taxonomy): domain Eukaryota; kingdom Viridiplantae; phylum Streptophyta; class Magnoliopsida; order Apiales; family Apiaceae; genus Apium; species Apium graveolens. The sequence continues at coordinate 294,813,572 of NC_133652.1, read as the reverse complement.
ACACGGGTGCCCATGTATATTTTTGTGACTGAGTATCCCATATTTCCATATATTTTGTTTTTTATTGCTTATTTCCATTTTCTTTGTTTTTCAACCTACCTTTAAGATTTGATATGTTGTATTTTGGGTCTGGTTATCTTTTTTAACCCATACCAGTATTGTGTGATAATATTTTTTAAATTTCTATACAACACTTGATTTAAAAGAGATTTTTTGTGTCCTCGTAGGTAGTGGCCATATTTGTGAAAAAAAGAGATCACACAATTTGGATAGAATTATTTGATAGTTGTTGTTTATAATGGATAATGGACATAGAGAAAGTGAATATGATTGTTCTCATAAAAAAATGTTATTCTTGATTTTTTCTTTCATTCTGCCACATTTTTACAAATTAACTAAAGTCAAAAGATAGAAAAAATCAAATATAAGTATTAGAGAAATTATTAATTGTATTAAAGTTTGTTGTTTGAGCCCAATTACATTATTGGTGTATTAATTTTGGATTGGCTTTTTGGTAGGTGGATGAAAAACTAGTTGATAACCTTCTTACTCAATATTAAGCTCTATTTATTATCTTTTTAATATAATGGTGAATATTTCCTTCCAAAATCTTTACATAATATGCTTGTATTCCTATTTGCAGTGAAACAATGAAGAAAATACTCCACAATACTAAGGATTTCTTGTATATGATAGGTATCGTATACAATTTAATAAATTGATGCAAAATATTAAATATTTTTTTATCTGGTAAGGGTTACACCCCAAATTGAATTGGGCAAGTGTTTTTCACCTTTGTTACAACCAACCAAACACATGCTCATGAAATTGGATCCTACTAACAGGTTTTGAAGATCATGACACATGAGAATGGAAGGACTGTGCCTACACATCCAACCTGCTATTGCATGTGCAAAAGGGCAATACATCTCAGCAAACAATTATACAAATAATCCTCGTAAACCACAAACCACGCATAACCAATAATAAAATAATACACGACTGACAGAACCCATACACATATTTTATTTATCTAATTATTCAATAATTACACATTTAAATAAGGCAAAAAAAATATACGAGTCATTATATCCTTCCCCCTTAAAAAGATTATGTCCTCAGAATCTGATCTAACTAAGCAAGTGAGGATATTTGTCAATCATATCTGACTTTAACTCCTAAGTGGACTCTTCCACTCGGGGATTTCTCCAAAGCATATTTACTATAAGAATAGACTTATTCCTAAGGTCTCGCTTTCTATGATCTAGGATCTAAATTAGGTCATACACTCTATTTTAATTAAATAAACAATATATTACTTTGATACAAAGATGCAAAACACACTAGGAGTATGCTACCGCTATGGCAACAACTGCTAGCTTATAGACAACTTTACTTACTTCCCTCAATACCTCACACGATCCGAAATTCCTAGGGCTTAGCTTACTTTTATGCTCAAATCTTACTATTTCTTTTCCAAGGCGAAACTTCCAGCGATATTAATGTTCCAACTTTTATCTCTATATCCTTCCGACACGAATCCTCATTCGCCCTTTGTATATCATGAGTTAGTTTTAACCTTTCTCAAATTAATATTCCGTATTTACGATCTAGTAAACTAGTCCAGGACCTGACAATTTCTTTATCTTTTCAATCAATTTAGACTGAGATAAACTTCATACAGAAGCTTATTTTCACCTTCAATTGTTCAAATTTCAATCCTTACTCTTTCCGATTCTTTTGTTAGTTCTTCAGGGATCTTAATTACATATCTTTTACTACACTGGTCTTGCTTGAGTAGTCGTTAATAGGTACCATAATCTTTTGGTAATCTCAACGAAAATTCATACCTTGAAATCTTAACATACAGCTGCTCCCTATTCAACCTTCGTAGGGAAATCCTTGGGCGTTCTTTATGGATTTTCTAAATCCTAAATAGCTGAGGATGTTATCAATAAATACAATTACACTTATGCAAGTGCTTCTCATACACTATGTTCAATAAACCTTTAAACGTGACTATTGCATTTGTTAATCCAAATAAAATCACCCAAAACTCGCAATGTCCCCCTCTCATTCCAAACAGGGTCTTTAGTATGACCTCAGCCTTAACCTTCCACTGACGGTAGCCTGGCCTTAGGTCTTCCTTCAAGAACCAACACGTTCTTTTAATTGAATCATATAGAAATCAGTTCTATACAGGGATTACTTATTTCTTTTCGTCAACTTTTCAAACTTCTAATAATCAGCACGTAACGTCATACATCCATTCTTCTTTTCTATAGCCCATATTAGTGCAAAATATGGAATATACCTTGGATACTCATCCTATTGTTAGCTTCCGTAGATATTACTATTCGCTTCTTCTGGTAATCAATCAGTGCCCTGGTTCCTTGTTAGGGTCTTGAGCAGCTGATCTTTTACTCATATTATAAGTCTTAGCCTTGGATGCACTGGACGTCAAACCTTTTGATGCACTACCTCCCATGCTATCTCAGGAAATACTTCTATAGTTCTTGGCAACATGCCCCACCTTGCCACAGTTGTAACAGGTGACTCCTGGGGTTTCCACCTTACATTCTGATGTGTAGTGTCCTTTCTGTCCACACCTGAAACATTCACTATTTTCCTTACACCTTCCACCATGCCTTTTACCATATTTCTTACACTCCGTTATAGGTGACTTGACCGATTTGGCTTGGTTAGAGCTGACTGTAGAGCTGACTGAGGTGTTACCAATCATGTTTAAAGAAAAACTATTCCCTTTATATTCTTTATTCTTATTTTTTCCAATTTTTTTCTGAGACTTCTGGCTAGATCCTTCTTGACCTGATGCTCCTTCCACATCATCTATCTTCCGCTTCTTATCTTCTTTTTCTTTAGCAGCTAACTTCAGATTAATTTCAATTACTAAGGCGGCCTGAACTACAGAAGGATCCGTCTTGAGTTGCAACGCCACAACTCCGCTGTGAATCTCTTACTTCAATCCTTGTTGAAACCTTCTTGCCTTCTGAGCTTCAGAGCGTACATAATTTGGTACAAACCTAGCCAACTGTGTGAACTTAGCCTCATATTGAGCTACACTTCTATCGCCTTGCTTCAACTCTAGAAACTCAATCTCCATTTGACTCCGCACACAATCTGGGAAATACTTTTCCAAAAACAATTCAGTAAATCTAGCCCATGGAACAGGGCCTTCTCCTTCTAACGCTCTGGTTGACTCCCGCCAGTAATTCGCTTTATCCTTTAAGAAGTAACTGGCATAATCAGTCTTACGATTCTCACCTACTTGGACAAGATTGAAAACTTTCTCCATCTCTTTTAACCATGCTCCAGCAACTATTGGATTATGTTCACCTTTAAACTCATGAGGTTTAACACTCTGGAAAGATTTGAAATTAGTACTTTGGTTTACTCCTCGCTGTGGCGGCTGCAATAGTAGTTGCTGCTGCTGAACCTGTTGGATTAGCTATAAATGTTGTTGCTGCTGCTGGCACAACAAGTCTAGAATTTCATTTATAGTTGGGCCCTCCGCAAAACTACTACTATTTTCTTTAGACTGGGTAGCTTTCCTGGGTGGCATCTTCCTGAAATATATAAATGAGTTTATTCAAAACATAACAAAAATATTTTACAAAAGATATCACTATTTAAATGGTGCATCTGTATCAGGAAAATGCTGCCAAATCACAATACCAATGTCTTTAATATCGGGGTCCATTTACAAAAGAAATCTAGATTAACAGTACTAGCAATCACAACAACAATGACAGTAGCGGAATCAACAACAGTTCAGGAAAACTAAAACACAAAGAAACTAAACACCGTCGCACGACTCCTTAATATAACAACAACTGACTAACTTCCTTTCACTACTCAATTACCACATCAACTTTAATATACTACAAGACTTGGCTGGCTATATCAACCACCAATTACATTGAACAAACTGATAAATCAGGTCAATTTAAGGAACGCTGGGCTATTCTAGGCACCAAAGTCCAAATTTCAACCAACCATTTCTCTATAGATGATTTCTTTTAACCCACAAGCGATTCATCAATCACTGATTTACTTTTCCCCAAGCTATAACTCCATCATTAGATCCTGAACTCTCACGGTTACAATTATTCTTAAATAATATCCTGATATAGGACTCTCGTTCCTCCCGACAGTCACTCTTATTTGCTCTCAATAACGAGGACCATCTAATCGCATAAATTCATTAACACAGAATATCAAATGAAATTTCCAAATCAAGTGAATCGAATAAGAAGATACAGTGAAGAAGATGTAGGTATGACTGAGAGCAACCATACGAGTACATAAGATGGCCAGTCTTAGTACTGCACAGTTCACAATACAAAATCGGTGGCGTCACAACAGACCCTTTGTCATACAAACAAATAGTCAAATCATATGCATTGTTTTCCCCAATCAACCGAAATAATCACTGAGGAAAGAAACGATGTTTAGATAGAAAATTCATAAATAGGAAGGGAAAATCTGATTTATGATAAATCAACAGAACCTTAAGTCACTTGCTTCAAGTTTGACTTTCTTAGGGATAAACAAGCATCTTATTAGATGGTAAATAATTATTCTGGAAGCAAAAGGTGTCTCAAGAAATGCGTATATGATTTAAAATATAACAACAGTACTGATCCCCGTACTTTACGGAACTTGGCTGTCATAGCAGCCATCGACTATTATCATATTGTCCGAACTCACCGAGGTCACACACTTGGTCCATCAACATCCCTCGATGTCGAAAATGCTATTTTTAGGGATAATATGGGTGTCTCTGTAACTGACACACCAAGGATCCGCGCAAAAGCTGAATTCTCGTGATCAGACTCATTTTTTCTCGAGAGGAAAACTAAAAATATCTATCGAAGCTTACCAATAATACATATACGAAGGAGATGTATTTTAGGCTAAGGCAGATCCAACCAATCCTCAATAAACGTCAGGATTACGTTTTCGAAACCCTTGACTGAACTCATAGACTCGCTCCTCTGATTGAGTTGGTGACTCACATCTATATATAAACCTTCCTAAACTCTTCTGACTCTACTCCTATCCTAAATCAGAAACTCAAACCTGTAGCTTTGATACCAACTGTGACGGCCTTAACCCCGGGGTCAGAAGTTGACGTCACTAACAACAATAATAAAAATAATATAACTCAAATCACTAGCTATACATAACCACGACCCCTTTACCAAGACCATTTCAAGGTTTAAGTATGAATTAGGTTATATCTGCTATAAAAACAACCTGCTACAAACAATCTAAACGATATTATCTTAATACAACAACTCAACAGACCATCCTTGGTCTAACACAACTACCTCAGAGGAGCCTAACATGGAAGGCACTGGAACTCTGCCATGACTATCACGGAAGAATCTCCTAGGCATCTGGAATACATATATAAAACATTCTGCAAGGGTGAATAATCAATTGATCAGCAGTACCACTATACGAATAACAAGTAAAACAGTATACGATAAAACAGTGACATGAATAGAGATTATAGCTCATTTGCAAAACCTTGTAAACATTCATAAACTAGATATTCAAAACTAGCATGCTCTAAAAATAACAATATCAATCGTGTGATGTGTATAAATACCAGAGTTAAATCTTAGAATGCTATTTCATTCTGAAATCATTTTTCTCAACAAGTTAATTTGTTAAACAATTTTGAAAACCGAATCAATCAAATGTATTGGACATTCAATGGGTGAAGATAGCTGATCAGTCTACCCTCACCGGACAGCGATTAACGGCCATCCAGAATAAAGAAAGTGTTTCAGAACTTGGGAAAAGACTAGCTAGGTCTTTTCCCCAACGCTGGACTAATCGGTTAAACAGAGCGCCCAACCGAATTAGCCACATACGCCTACTCAATTCTAATAGATCAATTGAATTCCCTTTTTGCCTCTTTCCAAAGTTCCACGACAGAGGTGGATCAAAACATTCCACGATATAGGTGGATCAAAACTTTTCACGACATAGGTGAATCAAAACATTCTCTTTATCCAGTTTCCAAAATCACTAACACCTATCTCTTTTTAAAACCATTCTGTCACAACACACTATATAAAACTTCTTTTCATTTTAATCACGTTTATAGGTCCTTTTACAAGTTACTTTTCCCCAAAACATATTTTAAACAACATTTCTAGATACAGGGGATACATAACTAAAAACATTTCTGTACCATTACGAGATTAAAACATTAGTTATTCATATATACTGAACCATAAAAGAATGGTCAGGGGTACTTGCCTTGCAGAGCTTTACAACTAACACCGATTGACCTTGGACTGACTTGGACGCTCAACTTTATCGCCTTACTAGTTCACTATCCTGGATCCGACTTTAACACTCGGGTCCTTTGCTTGGGAACCTTACTACTTTATTACACTTCAAAAAAGTTCAAAATCATCCTTAACTAAATAAGATCAACTAACAATATTTTTACGAATGTTAGGAATATGATGCACTCTAATTAGGGATAGAACACGCCTACAACACTACCATTCCCCATAGTCACTGTCCTTTTATGAGCCAGTTGATAAGATACAAATAGAGTTTTGTCAGCAGAAATGGGCACATTAGCTGCAGTATCAATCAACCACTCTCTAGGAAGATAAATAAATAATATTATAGGTGTATTGGTAACATACCCTTCATTGATTACAAAAGCATGTGCTTCACCAATAACCATATTAGCTATAGGCACACCAATGGTTGCAGTCCCAATCACGGTATTTGCCTGAGCCACTACATCAGATTTTTTTAGAATAATCTTTACTCCAACGACCTATCTGTCCACAAGACTAACATGGTTTATTTATCTTTGGTTTTAGCCTTGTTCTTTTTATTTTCTGAGTTACCGTTACTTTTCTTACTAGCTAGCTTTCATTTCTGATCAGTTGTCACGATGTTTATCTTCACACTCCCACTTATAACCGGCATCAAATAACCCTGTTTAGACTTGTGCTGCTCTTGCATACAAATATCAAACATCAGACTAGTCCAAGTAATCTTTCCCTTCTGTTTTATCATGAAAAGAGAGAACTCTTCCCAAGACTTCAGAAGTTTTTTAATCATATAAATCACCTAAAACTTTATAGGAAGATCCACACCGAACTCCTTTAAAGTATGTATAATCATCTAAAATTCGTTCACCTGTTCAGTCATGGACTTAGAGTCTATAAGCTTCAAGTCAAGGAACTTAGACACGTGATACCTTTTTTGACCTTGCGAGACAATATTATGTGTCCAATCAAGCATCTTTCGCAAAACCTTAGCATTATAGGCCTTTGATAAATAAACATGAAATAGAGTGTAAGCTAAGGCTGCAAGAATTGTGCCCTTGCCATTCTATCTTTCTCTCTGCACATAACATAAGCTGTTATAATCTCGGCTTTATCTTTATTAAAAACATGTAGGTTATACTGCATCACCAACCCTAGACCCTTAACCATTAACAATGGTTTCATCTTTTTCTAACAACGAGAAAAACCAGAACCCCTATCGAACTTGCCAGACATACCCGAAAGATTAATAGGCCGTGAAAATCGTTAAGTGGCCCAATTAATGGTGGGTACAATACCATCAAAAGGTTAACCACGAGAAGTAAAGACAATTTCATTCACCATCTTGAATGACGTAATTGGGTAATTATATTCAATATAAATCATAATTTAAGAATAGGTAATCAAAATCAATTAACAAAATAAATCACGAAGGTCAAACGAATTCGATATTCAGAAATTGCAATACTTAACAATAACAAGAAATAAAGTTTAACTATATTATAGGTCTAATATTAGATAAGAATATTGTATAAGACGTGACTGTTGTTGAAGATATACTCGCCTCGCCTATGATGTGCTGGGCTACCGTAAATTAACTTCTAGGTTAATGCAGCAATAGAAATATCCGTCACAGGCCGACAAAGTTCAAAAATGATGACACCTCAATTCATCCGAAAATCTATGTATATGTTTTATATTTTGAAGAGAGAAAAAGGGAGGCTAGCAAGGATTCTTGTCCTTTCCCTTCATCCTTTTATTTTTATATCAAAGAACATATATATAGTATCATTTAAAAATAAATATTTTGAAGCCTAATTAATACTCCCTCAGTCCCTTCCAATTGTTTACATTTTTGAGGAAGTGTCCGACACACATTTTAAGGTGCATAAAAAGTATAGTTCTGTAACTCATTTTTACAATTTTATTTTTCTGAATAAAAGTTGAATGTTTTAATTTTTATTCAGAAAAACAAAATTATAAAAAAAAATTACAGAACTATACTTTATATGCACCTTAAAATACGTGTCAGACACTCTCTAAAAAATGTAAATAATTGAAAAGGACGGAGGGAGTATTATTTACATAAGAATAATCCTTACTCTTATTTAAATAATAATATAAATATATCTATATGTCTAGTCATATCAAGGCCTTGACTCTGAACATTCAGGGCCTTCAGATCGCAACTGAATATGTCAAGGCCTTGACTCTGTCACTCAAGCCCTTTAGATCGTTCCTATCAGGGTCTTGATTTTGTCACTCAAGGCCTTTATAATGCTTCTTTTTTGTGTCAATGATTTGATGTAACATTTCAAGCCATTGATCTTGGATTAGACCATACATAACACATATACTCCATATAAAGAAACTTCATGGCACTTATTTTTCTATGAATTACACTAAGAAAATTACTTATATCCATATCCAAATTTTTTGAAAATTACATAAGGAACTTACGATATTAAAACTCCAAATTTCAAGTTTCTAACACATGTAAGCGAGGGTCAAACACATTTAATTAAGAACTTATATTTTTGGGTGTCGAGCCGAGATAACAAATTAATGTTTTTAAAAAGATGCACGGAGGAGCTGAACAAGTAGGTTTTGATGGATAACATTTATGACATGTGGTACGTGATTTTAGGAAGAACAACTTGGGTGTTAATTATGCTCACATGATATTGGATTTGTTGTATCCCTTAATAGAAAAAAGTGGCTGGAATTTTTCATTAGAATTCTACTTATTGAAAAACATAGATTGAAGGGTCTTATAATGGTTGATCCTCGCTCTTTGATAGCCTAAAAAAGTTTCAGGGACATATTTGATTTTGATCCTACATATCCAACCAATAGGTATGCTATAGCGTTTGTGCAATTCACCCCGCTGAACCATCACTACCAATAATTAATTTTCGAATTTGCACTCATGTGGGATCAATTGAAGATAAGTTCTGAGTGAGTTTTAGGTACTTGGCTAGAGGTCGTGGAAGGCGAAGAACCCTGGGCTACCATTTACGATAAAGAGCAAGCCATTACCGGGACAATTTAATCTCAACTCCCCAATATTATATATTTGTTGTGTACTTGACACATTAGTAACAAATATCAGGGAAAACTTTTGAATGTATTATTTCAAGCATGCCAAAGGTAAATGTGATTTCAAAAATATACCATTCATTGACAAGAGATGTGGTTGGAGATATGTGAAAAATATTAATTTGGAAGTACAATATATATATAATATGATGTATATATATTTAATTAAATAAATTAATATATATATCCGCATTTTTATTCAAAACTAGTAAAGTATTGACTTGAAAAATTCTAAAGTATAAAAATATATACTTTATATTTAATCATAACTATCACAAATTGGAATCGTAATTTTTCGTTATTACTACATATTATGTTATATATATTGGAATCATATTCTTTGTCCTTAATTATTTCCATTTCTTTGACTTGGGTTTGCTCATCACAAACTATTCAACTAATTGAATTTTTATATATATTTGATCCTATGTATTAATTAACTATCAACCACTAGCTTATGAAGTAATAATTATATTTCAAAATTAAATAATTTAATCTCACACCTATATTTTACATAAAAGTAGAATGTTGAGTTTTTTATGTAGCAAAAGAGTTTTTGAATTTTGACTACACTCATTTTGGTAATTAAAATAAAACATTAACATATGGTGAATGCGTAACTCACAAATTGTACCAAAGAATTCAAGCACTTAATAAAAGTACAAATTGCACCTAAGAATTGTAGCACGTAATAAAGTCATTTTCTTACTTCAAAAAAAATGAACTCTTATTCTTTGAAGTGAGTGACTATGAAAGGGATTTTTGCATACTTGTATTTAGTTTTCATCATTAAAACATATGCGTTCTTATGTTTCCATGTGATGTCTGTGTAAAATATGCAATAAAAATGATCCAACATGAAATATGAAAATTAGAATATCGACCAAAGAATATCTTTTGAATATAGTATAAACAACCAAAAGCCAGAAAAAAGTGTTGAAATACTATCAACAATATACTATTTACAACCATCTTCAACAATAAAAGCTACTAAATTCTTAAGAAGTTGGTCAGTTAATGTGAAAAAACTAATTATTAACACACTTGTGTGGTCGACATGCTAAATAGGCAAAAGTTGGGCCATCAGATGGTAACTTGTGAAATAAAAGTAGCTAAAATGTTAGTAAGTTATCTTATGTGGTTATGTGTCTTGGCGTTGCTCACACTTGCCTCAATACACTCATGCAATTTTGTGGGGCCAAAATTTAAAAAACTAAAAAAGTCATAAATGAGCGATTTTAGGTCAATTTTGACAATTATAAAAGACTAACATTATTTACCACTTGACTAGTTCGAACAAAGCAAATAGGTAGGAAATGGCTTATTTTCAAGCAAAATTGGTCATTGCCCACTTATTTTGTCACTCGAAAATCAGTATTTTTCCCTTAATATATTATATCACAAGGGTTACACTACCTCCTTAAAAACTCTTTTATGTTATTTACTCTCATTTCCCCACGAGCTATTGAATTTAATAAGGTCAGATTGCACCCAAAGGTAAAGGGTAAAATTTATGAATTATTCATCAATTTGTAATATTTACTCGTGAATTCACATGAAAGACAATTAACAAAAAATATATTAAGCAACAAAAAAGGAGGGGTGGAAGACAATTAGGAAAAAATATCTTAGAAAATAAAAAGGGACGATTATTTAATATTTGACAAAGATGCCAAGAAATAGAATTAAAAAATATGTGAACATAAATGTTTATAAAGATGAATTTTGGGAATGGTTGAGCTCCATGGGAGAGTAAATGGGTGGTCCATAAAACATGATTAACAACATTACAAGAAATTAAAAATGTCACAAAAGAAGAACACACTGCATTAGTTTTGATGACTTTCTCCAACTACTCTTTATTTATGGGATGAGTGTTTGTTGTCTTGGAAATTTTAATAACAAATATGAAGCTCAGTTTGAAAATCTTGAGAGCAAACAGCCTCAACCTTATGGGAATTGCTATAGAATTTTTGGTTTGCTAAATTGTATGTAATTTCTTCATATGTGTAGTAGGAGCCCTTAGACTTAACATAGGATGTGTTTGGAATATTAGTGGCTAGAAGACAAATTTTTTTTATTAAAGAACTGAAATATTGTTAGGTGAACTTTTGTAAACTTGTTTGATAAATTTTAAAAGACTTATTGACCTTTTGACACTTAAAATATTAATATTTTACCCATAAATCCTAAGGTATGTAACACCACGTGTTGGTATTAGTTGTACACGTGGCAGTAGTCTGGGTTAGTCGACATAAAATTCGACTAAAATTAGTAAATAACGAGTAGGGAATCTGACCGTCACGGTATCGAGTCGTTATTTTTTAATACCGAACAAGTTGGGCCTTATAACGATCAAAATTGCGGTCGTTAAAGGCCCTGTTTTCACAAAAATCTCATGTTCTTGTATGATGGTGAAAGATGGTATATACGTGATCAAAGGAGACAAGATGCCAAAGTTGTTGATGTTGTACTAGTTAGATGATAACTTTCCAATGGATGATATGTTTAACCATGCTGATTCAAGAGGAAAATATTGTAGATTTTTAATAAATAATGTGTTATAACAATATCAATTTTTGATCTACAAACTTTGTTGCAACTTTTGATCAAGTTTTACTTAAGTGCGACCAAGTAATTGTAGAGAAATCACTTGTACAAAATCACAGGCTGACGGCTCATATTAGTTTTCTTGAGGGAATAGTTCACGAGAGTGAAGTGATCTCTGACTTGTATCGTTATATCCATAACCTCACATATGAGTCCCATCTCCGAAAGATTGAATATCTCCCTTCTCTTCCTAACAACTCTAACTCTATCTCAAGTAGAATGACTCAATATATCGTTATTTGAGTTTACAAGAACTACTATTGTTAGATTAAGAATCGTATTTAAATACTTTTATGGAATCAACTCTTATCTTCGTTAGTGGATTTAGTCTTTTACCTTCGTACTTTTGTATTTAGATCGATAATTTTTGGTAAGTCCCCACTCCCCACAACTTGAGTTAATTTCTAATTACCATTACTTTTTAACACGACTCCCCAATTGTTTATAGACAATTCTTCTTTGCTATTGATATCATCTTAAATATTATTGCTAAAGGTGAAAGGCAACACCAAGCTCTTGTTGCCAGTACGACCGTGGCATGTGACACATAACACACAATACCTTTTTATTACCCAAAAATTATTTTATTATACCAATATTCAAAAACTACTTATTCATACATGCATCATAGGTTGTTGTTTCATAGTATTTGAAGCCAAATTCAGCGCATGTTCCGACAAGGTGACTCTAGGTTAATAGGCGGGCTCATTTTTTGCCATATGAGCAGTATAACCCATATTTTATTTACATCAACAGTGGGGGCACTTTGATGTCATACTAACAATTGTGCTCATAATGTACTATATGAGATTTTCGCCATAGATATTTATGTCAATAAATTGTTTATTATGTGGTTTTATATAATTTATGTGAATTAGTGAATAAATATTAAAATTTAATTCATTCCACTTTGACGAGTCAAATATTCTGAATTATTTAAGGAAAGAAAATCGAGAGAAAAGTATAAATGTGGTAAAACATAAAAAGAGTTCTATGTGTTTATGTGATTAGTCGAGTTAAAATTTTCAAAATTGGCCGACCATTGAATTATTTTCTGATTGTTAATTAAGAAGAATAATTATATAAATAGAGATTAAATAAAAATTTTGTGGATATGAGATTTTCCAAGCTTGAGAAGGTGAATATATGTTATCCTAATCATATGTGGTTAGCGGATTTTTTTTAATATTTTTAAATGAATTATAGTTTAAAAAATAGCGTCTATTTGGTCATAAAATATTTATATAAAATCAGCAGAGTATATTCAAATCTCAAAACTTGTTTTATTATCTCTAGTATAGTTTTAGAGACTTTGGAAAAATGATTATTAGATTTATTATAATGACCAAGTATTTTAAAATGATCTTTAAAGGATTATTTTTCTTTTGGAGGCTAACTTGCAAAATTCGTAGTAAATAAATCGCTCAAAAATTGTAAGGCCCGAGAAATTTTAAGTAAATAACTCTCGTTATCGCGATTTATGATTTAACGTAAGTGCGTGAATTAATTTAATTGTGATTAAATTTTTAGAATCGCAAGTGTGAACATCGCAAGTGTGAACATCGATTAGTTTATTAAAGTATTATTGATTAATTAATTCACAATGATATTTAAATATATACTTATTGGGTCGTTAGATATTTTGTAGGGATTTAAATAGGTATGAGATTATTAAGTTCTGGGAAACTATTTAAATAATTATTTATTTTCTGAAAAATAAAGAATCGCATTATTATTCTATAATTATAACCGAGTGTATTGAAGAATTTAAAAGTTCTTATAATCATATTATTTGATTATTTTATAATGATATTTTTTATGGGGAAAATAATTGTGAGTGTAGTTGTCTATTTAGCTAAAATAAGTGTTAGCTTTGGAATCCTAATATTGCATTAATAAATTTCTTGAATATCCTAAGATTTGTGCTCTAGTAATTATTCTTTAATTAATTTTTATTTATTTAGTAATATGATAAAAAAAACTTGAATTGCGATTATTTTCGAGTACAAATTTTAGATTATTGGAAAATATTAACACATGCAACAATAGGGTAATTATATTTAAAATAAATTGTAGTTCAAGAATTGGTAATAAAAACCAACTAATAAAACAAGTAATAATGGTCAAACAGATTTGATAAATAAAAATAATAATATTAAACAATAACGAGAAAGAAAGCTTATTTATATTGTATTTAATATTGTATAATAGCTGAGTCACTGAATCTTGCAAAAGACATGACTGATCTTGAAGAGATATTTGCCCCATCTATGTTGTGTTAGGATGCCACGAATTCACTTTTAGGATAAAACAATAACACATAAATTTGTCACATACCATCAAAGTTGAATAACAATCACACCTCAATTCTCCGAAAATCTAAGTATATGTATGTATATTTGGTAGAGAGAAAAAGAGATGTAGTTAAGGTTCTTCTCATTTCCCTTTATTCTTTTATTTTTCTGTCAAGGAGTATATATAGCATCATATATATATATATATTTTAGAGCCTAATTATCATTATTTACATAACAATAATCCTTAATCTTATTTACATATTAATATATATTTATATGTGTGCCTACTAAGATCAAGACTTTCACTCTGGACACTCAATACCTTAATATCGCAATTGAATGTGTCAAGACCTTAAGATTGTTTCTGTCAACGCCTTGATTATGTTGTTGAAGGCCTTTGGAATGATTCTTTTTGTTTCAAGGTCTTGAGGAAGAATCTCAAGCCCTTAATCCTAACTTAGACCATACAAAACACATATAATCCATAGAATGAAGTATCTTTTCACTTCTTTCTCAATGGATTACACTAAGAAAATTACATAGATCCATATTCAATTTTTTTTAAAATTACGTAAAGAGCCTACAATAATAAAGCTCCAAACATTCAATTTTCTAACACATGTAACGGTGGCCCAAAGGAATTTAATTAAGAACTTACATGTTCAGGTGTCCAACTGAGATAACAAATGAATATTTTTGACAAGATGCACGAATGGGGACGAAAAGTAGGTTTTGATGGCCAACATTGAAAAAATGTGGTACATGATTTTAGGAAGGGCAACTTGGGTGTTAATGATGCTCAAGCGAGATTGCATTTGTTGTATCGCTTAAAAAAGTGATGGGAATTTTTTCATTAGAATTCTACTTGATGAAAAAAAAATTGAATGGTCTTATATGGGATGATCGTTGTTCTTTGATATCTAATAAACTTTTTTGTGATGTTGTGTTTGATACTACATATCGAACCAATAGGTATGTTATGTCGTTTGTGCCATTTTATTGATACTACAAGTTTTGAGCGGGTTTTGGTATTAGTCGTGGAAGGGGAAAAACCCTTGGGCTATCATTACCGATCAAGATCAACACATCCTTAAGGAAATTTAATCTTAACTGTCGAACACCACACATTTATTCTGTTCTTGGAAAATTAGTAACAAACTTCTACAAAATCTTTTTAAAGTTTTATTCCAAACACCTATAAGGTTTTAAAAGTGGTTTAAAAAATATACCATTCATTGACCAAATATATATATATATATATATTAATTATATACCATTCATTGACTAAATTTATATATATACAAACATATATATATATACACATAACTTATTTTAAAAACTTTTTTGTTGGAAAAAAATCAAATGCGTGTAATATATAAAAATCTTAAAAATGAGCTATATAACTATAATATATAAGAGCCTCAAAATGCGTGTCGAGCACTCTATTTCAAATATTAAGAATTGATTGGAACATAGGGAGTATAATATTAGAAATTTAAGACTTAAAACTTAACACATTATATATAATACAAATATATAGTTATATATACGGGTAAATATAAGTGATCGCGGTTTGATTTGGTTCGGGTTACATGTTAAAAGAGAACCAAACCGTATAATTGTGGTTTTTGAAAACATTCAAACCAACCCGAACCTCGTATCCCAGTAAAACCAAACCATTCGGTTCGGTTTAGCGGATTTTGACGGTTTATGACATTTTTTAGTAGTGAACTCGGTAAATAAAATAACATCTCTTTTATTTAAACGTTTCCACTTAAAATTTACATAATTATTAGTATAATTATGAAATCTTTCATAGTAAAGTAAATCACTAGTATTAATTGCAAATAACTTATGTTTAATAAACATGTTCATCAATTTAGTTGCAACAACAAATGTAATGCAAAAGCAATATAAAGTACTTTGAAACATATGATGAATTGATGATAATTTGATGAGATCTAACTTGAATTTAGTTTTTGATTATTGGACATAATTATTTTACTTTGTATAATCACAAGTATAAAATCGTGTGTATATATGTTGGTAAATTGATGCGGTTTGGATCAAATCGTGATAAAGTTAAACCAAAATCAACCCATAACCTGCGAATTTCTAAGGTAGATGAACTTTAATCGCAAACCACATTCCAATTTCGGTTGTGTCTGTTTAATATCGGATCAGATTATGCGCATAAACCCCGCAACTTGATCACCTACGCGTAAACCTCTGTAAAGAATTCTTTAAAATTAGAAAATAGTCACATTCACGTGTTACTTTGTGTATATATTATCTAACTATCGTCTCTCTTTTTTCAAGAATACACTTTTAAAATTATATTAATTTTTATTTATGTTTTAGTTACTTTTATGATCGAAAAGATAATATAATTAAATTTTAGAGTATCTTTATAATGTTGTGTAGAAAAATTGTTGTGTTCACCAAATTTTAAATGTTATTTTAAAATTTTCCCATTTTTTAATATAGTTTGATTTTTTTTAAAATTTGTTCTTGTTAGTTATTTTTAGAGATAATATTATATTTTACGTAACACCTTATTGGGTTTCGTAAAAAAGGTTATATTGTTCCAAAAAAATGTTTTAATATTAACTAAAAACCATACAATGTATTATTTCAAATATAATTTTGATTAAAATTAAAAATTATTTTTTTATAAAGTTAAACAAAATGTGATGAGTAAAAACATATATATCATGTTATAGGTACTTTTTGCCTTATAAAAAAATAAATTTAATATCATAATTACGGAGGTAATTAATGTGTCCTCAAAACAAAATTACAAAAAAGTTAAATAAAATATACGACTCATGCCTTAAAGTTTTAAATATTAAAAAATATTATAAAAATATTATAATATGGTTTTAAAGTGTAATTATATTGTATGTAGATGTCCTCAAAGTTTGTAGTGAGGCCTATGACTTGACGCGATGATACCTCATTAATTGTACTTTATGCCTATGTGTGGTCGACATGCTAAATATGCAAAAGTTGGACCGATCAGGTGGTAACTTGAGAAATAAAAGTAGCTAAAATGTTTATAAAGATGAATTTGGGGATTGGTTGAGCTCCATGGTAGAGTAAAGGGGTGGCCCATAAAACATGATTAACAATATTACATGAAATTAATAACATCACAAAAGAACAACACACTACATTAGTTTTGATGACTTTCCCCAACCACTATTTATTTATGGGATGGGTGTTTGTTGTCCTAGAAATTTTAATAATAAAGAGGAAAATCTTCGAAGCTAACAGCTTTAACCTTATGGGAATTGCTACAAAAAATTTTATTTTCTAAATTGTATGTAATTTCTTCATATGTGTAGCATGAGCTTATATCCTTAGCTTACCATGTGTTTGGAATTGTAGTGGCAAAAAAGACAAAATATTTTTTATTCAAAAACTAAATGTTGTTAGGTGAACTTTTGAAAACTTGTTTTATAAATTTTAAAAGACTTATTGACCTTTTAACGCTTAAAGTATTAACATTTTACCCGTAAATACTAAGGTATGTGATTAATATACTTATTTTTGTTATATTCAAATAAGCATGAGTGTTGTCTGTTTCCAATGGTGTGTCCAAGCTCGCACTGTAAGGCTTCATTTGAATTGGGGGCTGTGGAGGGATGCGTTGGGGGTTGTGTCGTCAACATGCTAAATAGGCAAAAGTTGGACCATCACATGGTAACTTGAAAAATAAAAGAAGCTAAAATGTTAGTTAGTTATCTCATGCGGTTACGTGTCTAGGTGTTGGCTCACATTTGCCTTAATACAGTCATGCCATTTTGTGGGGCCAAAATTTAAGAAACTAAAATAGTCATAAATGAGCGATTTTTATGTCAATTTTGACAATTATAAATGACTTGCTCATTATTTGCCACTTGACTCGTTCGAACAAAGTAAATAGGTAGGAAATGGCTTATTTTCAACCAAAATTGGTCATAGCCCACTTATTTTGTCAGTCAAAAATCAGTATTATTCCCGTAATATGTATTATATCAAAAGGATTACACTAACTCCTCAGATACTCTTTTATGTTATTTCCTCCAATTTCCCATCGAGCTATTGAATTTAATGAGATCAGATTGATACATGCACCCAAAGATAAAAGGTAAAATTAATGAATTATTCGTCAATTTGTAATATTTACTCATGAATTCACATGGAAGACAATTAACAAAAAATATATATTAGGGAACAAAAAAGGAGGGGTGGAAGATAATTAGGAAAAAATATCTTAGAAAATAAAAAGGGACGATTGTTTAATATTTGACAAAGATGCAAAGAAATAGAATAAAAACAAATTTGTGAACATAAATGTTTATAAAGATGAATTTGGGGAATGGTTGAGCTCCATGGGAGAGTAAAGGGGTGGCCCATAAAACATGATTAACAACATTATAAGAAATTAAAAATGTCACAAAAGAAGAACACACTGCATTAGTTTTGATGACTTTATTTATGGGATGAGTGTTTACTATCCTGGAAATCTTGAGAGCTAACAGCTTCAACCTTATGGGAATTGCTACAAAATTTTTTGTTTGCTAAATTGTATGTAATTTCTTTATGTGTGTAGCAGGAGCCCTTAGCCTTAGCTTAGGATGTGTTTGGAATACCAGTGGCATAAAAGATAAAAGATTTTTATTCAAAAACTGAAATATAGGTAGGTGAACTTTTGAAAACCTGTTTGATAAATTTTAAAAGACTTTTGGACCTTTTGACGCTTAAAGTATTAATATTTTACCCATAAATCCTAAGGTATGTAACACCAGGTATTGGTATTAGTTGCACACATGGCAGTAGTCTAGGTTAGTCGACATAAAATTTGACTAAAAATAGTAAATAACGAGTAGGAAATCTGACCGTCACGGTATCGAGTCATTATTTTTAAATACCGACCAAGTTAGGCCTTATAATGATCAAAATTGCGGTCGTTAAAGGCCCTATTTTCATAAAAATTTTATGTTCTTGTATGATGGTGAAAGATGGTATATACGAGATCATAGGAGATAAGATGTCGAAAGTTGTTGATGTTAGACGAGTTAGATGATAACTTTCCAATGGATGATATGTTCAACCACGATGATTCAAGAGGAAAATATTGTAGATTTTTAATAAATAATGTGTCATAACAATATCAATTTCTGATTTACAAACTTTGTTGTAACTTTTGATCAACTTTTACTTAAGTGCGACCAAGTAATTGTACAGAAATCACTTGTACAAAATCACAGGCTGAAGGCTGGCATTAGTTTTCTTGAGGGAAGAGTTCACAAGAGTGAAGTGATCTCTGACTTGTATCGTTATATCCATAACCTCACATATGAGTCCCAGCTCCGAAAGATTGAATATCTCCCTTCTCTTCCTAAAAACTCTAACTGTATCTCAAGTAGAATGACTCACTCTATCGTCATTCGAGTTTACGAGAACTACTATTGTTAGATTAAGAAACGTATTTAAATACTTTTATGGAAGCAACCCTTATCTTCGTTAGTGAATTTAGTCTTTTGCCTTCATACTTTTGTATTTAGATCGACAATTTTTGGTAAGTCCCCACTCCCCACTACTTGAGTTGATTTCTAATTACCATTACTTTTTAAAACGACTCCTCAATTGTTTATAGGCAATTTTTCTTTGCTGCTAATATCATCTTAAATATTAATACTAAAGGTGAAAGTCAAAACCAAGCTCTTGTTGCCAGTTGGGCAGGGGCCTTTGACACGTAAGTCACAATACCTTTTTAATACCCAAAAATTCTTTTATTATACCAATATTCAAACACTACTTGTTAATAAAGGCATCATAGGTTGGTGTTGCATAATATTTGAAGTCAAATCAGCACATGTTCGGACATGGTGACTCCACATCAATAGGCGGGCCCATATTTTTGCCGTATGAGAAGTATAGCCCATATTTTGTTTACATCGAAAGTGGGGGTACTTTGATTCTATACCAACAATTGTGCTCACAATGTACTATCTGAGATTTTCGCGGTTTATATTTATGTCAACAAATTCTTTATTATGTGGTTTCAAATAATTTATGTTAATCGGTAAATAAATATTAAAATTTAATTCATTCCAGTTTAACGAGTCAAATATTCCCAATTATTTAAGGAAAGAGAATCGAGAGGAAAGTATAAATATTGGAAATCATTCCTTCTCAAACTGAGATGAAAAACAAATTCAAAAACTTTGCTGACCAGATATCAATGTATGATCTCAGTGGAATGGAAACAAGTGTTAAGAATCTCAAGACCTTATTTGTGGCCCTGAATGAACAAGTTCAAAATCATATCATTCACTCTAATGACACAAGACTGAAGATGGATCAAATGCACTCTAGAAGATACACTCCTTCAGCCTTGCCCATGGATGAAATTAAGAAGGTTGTAGAGGACATTTTTGGGGTTTCTACTTCCTCCACACCTCAATCTTCATCCACACTACAAGTTCAAGAACTGCAATATCAAGTTTCTTCTCTCAAATCTTCCAATGACTAACTAAGTTCCCAAGTTCAAGCTCTTACATCCTTAGTGCAAAGTCAAGAGACAGATATTAAAACTCTGATGGACTCTCACAAGCATCTTTAAATGCAAAACTCTGTTGCTTTGGGAGCCATCACGGGGAAGTCAACATACCACTGCCTTCCCTACCGGAAGAAATAAGGCCAAAATTATGAACTCCCCTACTCATGCCTGTTATCAAGACTAAAGGGAGATTAACGTTAGGATTCAACAATCCAGGGATGCTAAATCTAAATCTAAGGAGCCTATTCAGGTTGGCTAAAGTTTTTCACAAACTCAACAATTTCAAGATGTAGGAAAAGAATGACTCGTCAAGGCTGCAGAAGGACCATATCAAGATCAAGAATTCAGTGCACTTCTCGCATTCCCGAGGTTGTCTCTTCAAAATAACTATATAACATACAAAAGAGCATTGGCCAAAACTATCAATTCTACCAGGGCAGTGGTTGTGAATGTTGAAAATTACTTAATGAAGAGGATTATTGTCAATGTCAATGATGATGGTGTGGATAGATGCCGTCAAGTATCTATGTCAAATCTTAACATACTAAGGGCATCTGAGCTAGATGTTGTGATTGACAAAGTGCATGTAGTCATCACAGAGGACACTCAACTTCTTCATGAGCTTAAAAATGCACAGATAGCAGCTTTTCCTGAAGCCTATCTATATCCAAACAAAGGAGTGTCCTACATCTGCCCAAGAACCAAATAATACAAACAACTTACTATTCCTAAAATTTTTGTTAGATCAAATATGAAGACAATCATGACTATTCAATCTGATCTAAAATACAAAAAGAATAAGAACGTTGAAGATTTGGAGATGATAAAGATCTTATACAGATACTTGCTGAATCATGACACTATGTTGCCAACTGCTCAATTTAATTTAAAAGATCACAAGGATGATGATGAGCAGAAGCATGATGAGCAGAAACCTTCT
Organism: Apium graveolens; assembly: GCF_009905375.1. NCBI lineage: Eukaryota > Viridiplantae > Streptophyta > Magnoliopsida > Apiales > Apiaceae > Apium > Apium graveolens. Next base: position 294,791,744 of record NC_133652.1, on the reverse strand, counting down.
AACTCAAATCCAAGTCAATCTTCAAGAGCAACTGGCCGCAAGGATAAAAAGAAGGATGAGAAGAAGGATGATGACAAGAAGAAAGGAGATGAAAGAAGGAGGAAAAAGAAGGAAGACAATCCAGGACCACACAAACAAACCCTACAAATACAAATGATAAAATCTCAACCTACCAAATCTCTTAGCTCAAACACTCAACCATCTCTCACCTCAAAGCCAAAATTTCTATACAAGCCAACTGCAAACTCACTTCTCAAAATTCCAATCACTTCCACTCAAACAAGCTTGAAGAAAAATCACAACCCTACCTTCATATAAACCTTCAATGAAGACACACTTTAAATTTATTGGAAGAAACTGCTAGTTACTGAGTGATCATTATGGAATTGCTATGATTAAACTTACTTTCTTCCACTAAATTGGTACCTCATAGATGAAGAATATTTTCAGCAGCTAGCTAAAGAAATAATCAGAGTCTGGGTTGTATCATAACAAAAGTCAGAATTTATTATGATAATGGTTTTTTCACTCTACTTGGAAGCAATATAATCGACACACTTTCAACCACAGAGTTTAAAAGAGTGATCAGTCTAATGAAGGATAAGGATACTATTACAAGGTTCTAGAAAAATTGTATCATTTTTTTGTCATAGCATCCAAAAAAGTGAGAGAGTCCTCCTGTTAGAGATTTAAATGAGAGAGTTCATATTGCATTTGGTCTCTTCTTAAAAAGACAGCTATTATAGTTCACTGTCCATCGGAGTATCCATTAATTTTAAAGGGTGACAAGTTCAGGTATTAGTCATCATCTTAATTTCAAGTGTTGAGTGCTTACCACCCTGTAATAGTAAAGATACGTAGAACAGTAAGTTTGTCCTTAATGTTAAGTTTTTAAATACACTTTAAATTAAGGAACATAAAAAGCATAAGAAACTCGAATCCTCAGTTTTTTTATGGACAAAAGAAATGTATACACTAAGTAGAATATGTCATTCAAGAACTTTTTGGTTTAGAGCAAGTAGCAAAACAGAGCCACAAATATTTAAATCCATAACCTCTATTTTCGATTTCTGTTTTTTCTTGCTCTCAACCACTTCTAATTTGTTATGTTTTACTGCTCTTTTATTTCCTTATATTATCTTATTCTTTTTAATTTTTTGAACCCCATGGCATGCCCGCTGAATTCCTTTTTTTCATCGTATGCTAGATTCAGTATGTCAAATTACTGTAAACTTCATTTATTATAATTTATGTAACCATAATATATCTTGTTCTTCAGACTGAATAAGCAAATAATGTATATATTATACCCACATAGTTTTATGTTCTAACCCTTCTGTTCAAGCTTTGCGTAGGAGCCTGTTCTTCCTGCAACCTTCCTCCGAGCCTGCATAATTTTGATGCTTGGAAATATGCGTGTCATCAAATTTCAAGCATGGAGGAGCATTTTAAGAAAAGAATTTAGAATTTCCGAGATCTGGAGGATGATTGGCTCAGGAAATTCATGTATAAATTTTTTACTAACATGGTTGTGCTCTAGAACATTCCTATGATCATAGCAGTGCTTAAATTTGGACTTGCACTTTGGTTGAATGTCGTTCTCCTTGCTGTAGGAAAAGTGTTTACTATCATATATCTTTCACTATCGTGTATTTTGATATTTTTGCCCTTTTAAAGTTAGAAATTATGTACTTTGATAGTTAGAACCAAAGTATGTATCTGATTTCATCTATGCTTGTTGATAAGACTTTAGAACCGGTTTAATAAGTTTTAAATTTCATTAGATGCTTGTTGTACTGAATGTTGGATGCCTTGTTTGGCAGGAATAATGTAAAAGAAGAACAATTATTTCAAAAAATTTATTTTTGTAATGTTGCATTTGACTCTATACGGTGTTGCATAATACTAAACATGATGTTGCATGGTAATAACAATGGTGTTGCAGTTGACTAAAATCAGTGTTGCACTACACATTGTGGGACCCACTGCTGACGTGGCAAAAGTGGCTCCCACTGCTAATGTGGAAAATGTGGGACCCCTTGCTGACGTGTCAAAGTAGGGGCCACTACTGACGTGGAAATATGACGTGTCACTTGCCACGTAGGACACAGTGGTGATGTGACTTCATTTTATGAAACACTAACTGTTGTTATCATTGTACGCTTTTACTGTTGCGAAAGATGCATAATGCAACGCTTTCTAGTGTTGCATAATTCGTTGCCTTAAGGCTCTACGACCACATCCACATTAGCAACCCCACCCTGGTATTGCCTATTACCTTATGCAACACCATTTAGGCCTTATGCAACTGTATAGTAGGGGTTACCTATGTGCACTTGTGGCGTATTATATGGCCATTCGTTATTTATATATTCATGATCTTATTTACAGAAGGCATTTTAATAACCTAATTGTATACTAGATGATGATTTCTGCTTCCAAACTTTATGTCTTTGTTACCTTTTCGATTTCATTTAGGAAATGGGTAGAGTTTGCAGTTTGTAAAGGTGAGAATTGAGGTACTTTCTAATTTTATATGTTTTCTCTTGGCTTATTAACTTAAGGCTCTTGTGAAATATAATTATCTTGGTTGTACAACACTGGGCTCATCCTTTCAACTATATACAAATTATAACATTCTTTACTAGTATATTTTTCTGGATTCTTAAATTTAATTTTAAGACAAGGGTACGAGCACCGCTTTACATTAGTGTGTGCACACTACAAATATTTAAGTAATTAATGATCATCATTACTACAATCCTATCAATTATAGTTGAAATTTTATTTTATTATTTCTTTATATTTCACGGAACTCTGGTAGTTGTAGGAAGGATGGAGCACAGACCTCTGTCTTCTTCAAGAGATTCCTCAATGCCACTACTATTAAAGCTTGTGATCTTGATCAACTAAGTAGTGTTTATTCATGTCAATAAGTATCATGTACTAGTTAAGTTAGTACTCTCGTTGATGTTTACAATTTGATGAGATAAGTTGTACTTATCATGGGAATAATATGTCTAGGATGATATACGTATTTTGGTTAGAATATTTTTCGGGTTGATTGTACAAACTAAGCTATCTTATTTATTTATATTGAATTCAACTAGCTAATATATATATATATTGGTTGAGTTTCGGGACTTAAGTTTTTTCAGTATTATGGTTAAATACATTCTCCAATAGCACCAAAGATTAGTAAAAATTCAAATATTTATTATTAAAATGTGTTTGATACATTAATTATAAAACAATAAATGATGTGAACAAGGCGATTTAAGAACATAAATTTAAACAAAACCTATATTATATAACACCTATAACAACGGTTACCTACAGGAATTGATGTTAAACTGTATTTTTCATAAGAGTTACATATAAATAAACGATGTCTGAAATTTATAAAAATATTCTAAGACATTAGAAATCTTCCCAAAGTATTGTATACGACTACTTTAGACATCAGGTAAAAACCGATGTCTATGTAAAATTAACTTTAACATCAGTCACGAATACATCGGTCCTTTTTTACATACACATCGTTATTTACCCGATATATAAAATCTCTTTCTAGTAGTGGCTTGAAAATCTGCAAAGCTAATAGCTTCAACCATATATGAATTACTACATAATTTGTTGTTTTGGCCCTTAAAGTATTAATATTTGTACCCATAGATCCCAAAATTACCATATAGGAATTGCTACATAATTAGTTGTTTTGCCTCTTAAAGTATTAACATTTGTACCCATAAATCCCAAACTTAAGTGGACGTACATTTTAAACTCTAAGGTATGTGATTAATATACTTTATTTTTGTTATCTTCAAATAAGGGTGAGTGTTGTTTGTCTTCAATGGTGTGATCTAGCTCGGACTATAAGAATTTTTTTGAAAGGGAGGGTCGGGATTCAGGGGGCAAGAGGGTGTTTGCGAGCCTTATGGACTAATAGAAAATAGAGTGTTATGTAACCCGCAGCCGCTAACCTTCGGGTGTGCACTAGGTAAACCCTATAGGGTCAAACAATAGCTTGCAAACCACATGAACCAAGGTAAACCGCATTTAAGCGACATGCTCTGACCAGGAGGCATAATCATAAATTCTCCTCCTATGAGATTCGAACTTGTGACCAAGAGGATAGTTATCCCCTCTTTAACCAACTCAGCCAACCCTCGCTTGCGAAAATAGAATGTGTTTCAAGGCCACAAATACGGGTGTTGTTGATGGTTATTGGCTAGTTTAGGGTTATAACAATAGCCTTGTTTCTCATTTTTTACTCATTCAAATATATAATTTTATAATTTAATATCTCAATGCACATTACCCGACTCCTGATTATTTTAAGTTACTTTATTACATAGATAACTTACTTAGAAAATATAGTTTATTATAATTTAATACATTACATATGTTTTGTAGTTAATTAGTTATTTAATCAAACTTACATATTTTAATGTAAATATATTTTGTTTTCAAATAATTCTTTCTTTAATTTAAACATAATCTTGAAAATTTTATGATTTAATACATGAACAATTATAATAACAATAATTTTTTTTAAAAAAAATTCAAATTTAAGTTACCAAACCTTCACTATTAACTCTTCATCGAGAATAGAAAAGGATGAACCCTTCCCTTTTAACCGAGCATCCAAGAGAGAGGTTGAACCCACCAAGCCCAACTCAACCCAACCCTCCCAAGCCTAACCCAAACCTACCCGTAACTCCTTAATTCATGATATAAGTCTTTTTAACATGTACATGCTTAGTAAAAATAATTAATAATTTTTTTAAGTTATAATATTTAGAAAGTGTTAAATTTTGTTGGAAGGTCTTAAGTAAACAATCAAACAAACCCATTATTATTATATTAATATTGTTATATGAAACACATATGAAAGGTTACCAAGAAAGATTTGGACAAAGTTAAAAAATATATATATATGAGTGGTATTAAAATGGTTAGTAATGATTTTAGAATTTAAAAATAAATACCAAGAATTACTTGCAATTACAAATTAACAAAATGTGAACATAAACCTAAATTTGGTAAATTGTGTGCTATTTTGTTAGCGTTTTAACTATTAACAAAATATTAAATATAACGTATATAATATAATAAGGTAATTAAATTATATGGAAAAAACATGGTTTTAAAGGGTTTGACCTATAAGGAGAGTTGAAAACCTAGTTCCAAATGCTAGAGTTATTGGACTAAGAAATGATTCCAAATTCAAGTTTTCGATAGACAATATAGGAATATAGGTGGTGTGTTGAATCATTTTCTCCATTATTTTTTACAAAATCCTTCATAGATATGTAACAAAAGAAATAATTTTAAGAATTAATAGTTAGCTACTAATGATGTGCATATATCTTAGCCTCCTCAAACAGCCTTTACGTATATGTTTATATATAGTTTGGAAGGTTGGTGGTTAGTAAAAACTTAGATATTCAAATCTATGGAAAATAACATTTTTTTTAAAATTACTATCCTAAATGAATGACTCATTCCCTTAAAACAACCATTCTAATTAATCATTTTGATTGTGATATTATTGAATGTATTGGTTTACAAGTAGACAATATGGTATTCAATGATTCTCCTTCAATCTAATCCCATTCCCAACTAGTGGCACAAATTAGAGTTTTTACCAACATAAATTATTATACCAATTTTATTTTGAAAGCTTATTAACATAAGTTAAAATATATTAATTAAAAATAAAAAATTATTAAAAAATTAAATTAGTTAGATTAAAAAACATAATGCATTAAATGAATATGCTGTGATTTTCCGTATTAACATGTATAGCTTTTAAGCTAGTGTAGTTAAGGTTAAGAAAATAATCTTGTAGGTAAAATCACAATAATAACGAGCCAAAGAAATATACTCTTTAAAGGAAGGCCCAGCCCCAAGACAAACAAGGGTCCAAGAAAAAAGGTATTTTGGATAACAACCCATCAAGATAATAAGATGATTTACTATTTCTAGTCCATTCTAGAAACTTGTATATAAAATTTTTAAAAACAAAACCTCCCCTACTAGTACATTCTAGAATCTTCATTATTTAGTTCATAACCATACACCACTAGTCATATGTTTACAACATCTCCCTTATCTTCTCTTATAGTTTTATGATATCTAAAATAAATGTTATTTGTGTATTGAATATAGGGAAAACCATAAAGTGACCCCTTTTGTCTTTTAAAATTAGAGGTTTATTTTACTATATTGAAGGAGACAAATGTGTAAGTGACATGAAGTTCCTAATTCAGAAGCCGTCATACATATACACATGGGTGCCCATGTATATTTTTGTGACTGAGTATCCGATATTTCCATATATTTTGTTTTTTAATGCTTATTTCCATTTTCTTTGTTTTTCAACCTACCTTTAAGATTTGATATGTTGTATTTTGGGTCTCGTTATCTTTTTTAACCCATACAAGTATTGTGTGTTGATATTTTTTAAATTTCTATATAACAGTTGATTTAAAAGAGATTTTTTGTGTCCTCGTAGGTAGTGGCCATATTTGTGAAACAAAGAGATGGCACAATTTGGATAGAATTATTTGATAGTTGTTGTTTATAATGGATAATGGACATAGAGAAAGTGAATATGATTGTTCTCATAAAAAAATGTTATTCTTGATTTTTTCTTTCATTCTGCCACATTTTTACAAATTAACTAAAGTCAAAAGATAGAAAAAATCAAATATAAGTATTAGAGAAATTATTAATTATATTAAAGTTTGTTGTTGGAGCCCAATTACATTATTGGTGTATTAATTTTGGATTGGCTTTTTGGTAGGTGGATGAAAAACTAGTTGATAACCTTCTTACTCAATATTAAGCTCTATTTATTATCTTTTTAATATAATGGTGAATATTTCCTTCCAAAATCTTTACATAATATGCTTGTGTTCCTATTTGCAGTGAAACAATGAAGAAAATGCTCCACAATACTAAGGATTACTTGTATATGATAGGTATTGTATACAATTTAATAAATTGATGCAAAATATTAAATATTTTTTTTATCTGGTAAGGGTTACACCCCAAATTGAATTGGGCAAGTGTTTTCCACCTTTGTTACAACCAACCAAACACATGCTCATGAAATTGGATCCTACTAACAGGTTTTGAAGATCATGACACATGAGACTGGAAGGAGTGTGCCTATACATCCAACCTGCTATTGCATGTGCAAAAGGGCAATTGATTAGCCCCAATGGTTGCAAGCCACTTTTTACAGAGTTGATGCTGCCAAATTAATACCCAAATCCCAAATCACTATTAGACAAATGAATGTGAAGAAAGAAAACAATAATAAATTTAAGTAAACCATGTTCATATATACATAGTGTTTTAATAAATTATTTTAGTTATTACCAAGAATTGTAACTCTTGAAGTTTTTGTTAAAAGTGTTAAAAAATTGTTTATAGTTTATTTCTCCTTAATACTTTGTTAGATAAGGCCATATTATACATTTCAAATACTTAATTATACATTTGGGATGAAAAGCTCATACCATATCAAGTTTATATCTTTTTCCACCCATATCTTTTCTATATTGTTGTAGATAAAAAAATATCTAAAACTAAACCAATTCAAAAGCGTACAAAAATATCAAAAATACAAGAAATATAGACGTAACCTTTTTCGAAGATAAAAACCACTAACTTTTATACATAATGAACTTATCAAATGCTTCATCCTTATATCTAAGCAAATAAAAATAATAGTATCTACTACAATCATCAATAAACGTAATAAAATATCATTTATTGTCTTTATTAAACAAGTCATTAAATTCACATATGTCAGTATGAACTAAATCCAAAATTTCACAATCTCTTACAACATTATGAAATGGTTTTCTTATTGATTTTAGAAGAGACAAATACTGGACACCTAGATTTGTTACTAATTGCATGCTCTAGAATCAACTCTAAATTTATCATATTCATTAGAGAACCAAAGATTAAACGACCAAGACGAGAGTGCCAAAAATTAGATGATTCAACGTAATTAACAGAAGAAGCAACAATTTCATTAACCAAACCGTTAATCATAGGCTCAACATTAATAAAAAATTAAACATCCGAAAAATAACCTTTGCCCATGATTACACCAGTTTGAGTGATAACTACTTTATTACACTTCAAAAAAGTTCAAAATCATCCTTAACTTAATAAGATCAACTAACAATATTTTTATGAATGTTAGGAATATGATGCACTCTAATCAGGGATAGAACACGCCTACAACACTAGCATTCCCCATAGTCACTGTCCTATTATGAGCCAGTTGATAAGATACAAATAGAGTTTTGTCAGCAGAAATGGGCACATTAGCTCCACTATCAATCAACCAGTCTTTAGGAAGATAAATAAATAATATTATAGGTGTATTGGTAACATACCCTTCATTGATTACAAAAGCATGTGCTTCACCAATAACCATATTAGCTATAGGCACACCAATGGTTGCAGTCCCAATCACGGTATTTGCCTGAGCCACTACATCAGATTTTTTTAGAATAATCTTTACTTCAATGACCTATCTGTCCACAAGACTAACATGGTTTATTTATCTTTGGTTTTAGCCTTGTTCTTTTTATTGTCTGAGTTACTGTTACTTTTCTTACTAGCTAGCTTTCATTTCTGATCAGTTGTCACGATGTTTATCTTCACACTCCCACTTATAACCGGCATCAAATAACCCTGTTTAGACTTGTGCTGCTCCTGCATACAAATATGAAACATCAGACTAGTCCAAGTAATCTCTCCCTTCTATTTTATCATGAAAAAAGAGAACTCTTCCCAAGACTTCAGAAGTTTTTTAATCATATAAATCACCTAAAACTTTATAGGAAGATCCACACCGAACTCCTTTAAAGTATGTATAATCATCTAAAATTCGTTCACCTGTTCAGTCATGGACTTAGAGTCTATAAGCTTCAAGTCAAGGAACTTAGACACGTGATACCTTTTTTGACCTTGCGAGACAATATTATATGTCCAATCAAGCATCTTTCGCAAAACCTTAGCATTATAGGCCTTTGATAAATAAACATGAAATAGAGTGTAAGCTAAGGCTGCAAGAATTGTGCCCTTGCCATTCTATCTTTCTCTGTGCACATAACATAAGCTGTTATAGTACCCGAGACCCTTAACCATTAACAATGGTTTCATCTTTTTCTAACAACGAGAAAAACCAGAACCCCTATCAAACTTGCCAGACATACCCGAAAGATTAATAGGCCGTGAAAATCGTTAAGTGGCCCAATTAATGGTGGGTACAATACCATCAAAAGGTTAACCATGAGAAGTAAAGACAATTTCATTCACCATCTTGAATGACGCAATTGGGCAATTATATTCAATATAAATCACAATTTAAGAATAGGTAATCAAAATCAATTAACAAAATAAATCACGAAGGTCAAACGAATTCGATATTCAAAAATTGAAATACTTAACAATAACAAGAAATAAAGTTTATCTATATTATAGGTCTAATATTAGATAAGAATATTGTAAAAGACGTGACTGTTCTTGAAGATATGCTGGCCTCGCCTATGATGTGCTGGGCTACCGTAAATTAAGTTCTAGGTAAATGCAGCAATAGAAAAATCCTTCACAGGCCGGCAAAGTTCAAAAATGATGACACCTCAATTCATCCGAAAATCTATGTATATGTTTTATATTTGGAAGAGAGAAAAAGGGAGGCTAGCAAGGATTCTTGTCCTTTCCCTTCATCCTTTTATTTTTATATCAAAGAACATATATAGTATCATTTAAAAATAAATATTTTGAAGCCTAATTAATACTCCCTCAGTCCCTTCCAATTGTTTACATTTTTGAGAAAGTTTCCGGCACGCATTTTAAGGTGCATAAAAAGTATAGTTCTGTAACTTATTTTTATAATTTTCTTTTTCTGAATAAAAGTTGAATGTTTTAATTTTTATTCAGAAAAACAAAATTTTAAAAAAAAATTACAGAACTATACTTTATATGCACCTTAAAATACGTGTCGGACACTCTCTAAAAAATGTAAACAATTGAAAAGGACGGAGGGAGTATTATTTACATAAGAATAATCCTTACTCTTATTTAGATAATAATATAAATATATCTATATGTCTACTCATATCAAGGCCTTGACTCTGGACACTCAGGGCCTTTAGATCGCAACTGAATATGTCAAGGCCTTGACTCCGTCACTCAAGCCCTTTAGATCGTTCCTATCAGGGTCTTGATTTTGTCACTCAAGGCCTTTATAATGCTTCTTTTTTGTGTTAATGATTTGATGTAACATTTCAAGCCATTGATCTTGGATTAGACCATACATAACACATATACTCCACATAAAGAAACTTCATGGCACTTATTTTTCTATGAATTACACTAAGAAAATGACTTATATCCATATCCAAATTTTTTGAAAATTACATAAGGAACTTACGATATTAAAACTCCAAACTTTCAAGTTTCTAACACATGTAAGCGAAGGTCAAACACATTTAATTAAGAACTTACATTTTTGGTTGTCGAGCCGAGACAACAAATTAATGTTTTTATAAAGATGCAGGGAGGAGATCAACAAGTAGGTTTTGATGGATAACATTTATGATATGTGGTAAGTGATTTTAGGAAGAACAACTTGGGTGTTAATTATGCTCAAATGATATTGGATTTGTTGTATCCCTTAATAGAAGAAAGTGGCGGTTTCATTAGAATTCTACTTAATGAAAAACATAGATTGAAGGGTCTTATAATGGTTGATCCTCGCTCTTTGATAGCCTAAAAAAGTTTCAGGGACGTATTTGATTTTGATCCTACATATCCAACCAATAGGTATGCTATAGCGTTTGTGCAATTCACCCCGCTGAACCATCACTACGAATAATTAATTTTCGAATTTGCACTCATGTGGGATCAATTGAAGATAAGTTCTGAGTGAGTTTTAGGTACTTGGCCAGACGTCGTGGAAGGCGAAGAACCTTGGGCTACCATTTACAATAAAGAGCAAGCCATTAGGCGGACAATTTAATCTCAACTCCCTAATATTATATATTTGTTGTGTACTTGACACATTAGTAACAAATATCAGGGAAAGCTTTTGAATGTATTATTTCAAGCATGCAAAAGGTAAATGTAATTTCAAAAATATACCAATCATTGACAAGAGATGTGGTTGGAGATATGTGAAAAATATTAATTTGGAAGTACAATATATATATATAATATGATGTATATATATTTAATTAAATAAATTAATATATATATATATATCCGCATTTTTATTCAAAAACTAGTAAAGTATTGACTTGAAAAATTCTAAAGTATAAAAATATATACTTAATATTTAATCATAACTATCACCAATTGGAATCGTAATTTTTCGTTATTACACATATTATGTTATATATATAAAATGCAAACCATATATAATACTTATTGGAATCATATTCTTTGTCCTAAATTATTTCCATTTCTTTGACTTGGGTTTGCTCATCACAAACTATTCAACTAATTGAATTTTTATATATATTTGATCCTATGTATTAATTAATTATCAACCACTAGCTTCTGAAGTAATAATTATATTTCAAAATTAAATAATTTAATCTCACACCTATATTTTACATTAAAGTAGAATGTTGAGTTTTTTATGTAGCAAAAGAGTTTTTGAATTTTGACTACACTCATTTTGGTAATTAAAATAAAACATTAACATATGGTGAATGCGTAACTCACAAATTGTACCAAAGAATTCAAGCACTTAATAAAAGTACAAATTGCACCAAAGAATTGTAGCACGTAATAAAGTCATTTTCTTACTTCAAAAAAAATGAACTCATATTCTTTGAAGTGAGTGACTATGAAAGGGATTTTTGCATACTTGTATTTAGTTTTTATCATTAAAACATATGCGTTGTTATGTTTCCATGTGATGTCTGTGTAAAATATGCAATAAAAATGATTCAACATAAAATATGAAAATTAGAATATCGACCAAAGAATATCTTTTGAATATAGTATAAACAACCAAAAGCTAGAAAAAAGTGTTGAAATACTACCAACAATATACTATTTACAACCATCTTCAACAATAAAAGCTATTAAATTCTTAAGAAGTTGGTCAGTTAATGTCAAAAAAATAATTATTAACACACTTGTGTGGTCGACATGCTAAATAGGAAAAAGTTGGGCCATCAGATGGTAACTTGTGAAATAAAAGTAGCTAAAATGTTAGTAAGTTATCTTATGTGGTTATGTGTCTTGGCGTTGCTCACACTTGCCTCAATACAGTCATGCAATTTTGTGGGGCCAAAATTTAAAAAACTAAAAAAGTGATAAATGAGCGATTTTAGGTCAATTTTGACAATTATAAAAGACTAACTCATTATTTACCACTTGACTAGTTCGAACAAAGCAAATAGGTAGGAAATGGCTTATTTTCAACCAAAATTGGTCATAGCCCACTTATTTTGTCACTCGAAAATCAGTAATTTTCCCTTAATATATTATATCACAAGGGTTACACTACCTCCTTAAAAACTCTTTTATGTTATTTACTATCATTTCCCCACGAGCTATTGAATTTAATAAGATCAGATTGCACCCAAAGGTAAAGGGTAAAATTTATGAATTATTCATCAATTTGTAATATTTACTCGTGAATTCACATGAAAGACAATTAACAAAAAATATATTAAGCAACAAAAAGGAGAGGTGCAAGATAATTAGGAAAAAATATCTAAGAAAATAAAAAGGGACGATTATTTAATATTTGACAAAGATGCCAAGAAATAGAATTAAAAAATATGTGAACATAAATGTTTATAAAGATGAATTTGGGGAATGGTTGAGCTCCATGGGAGAGTAAAGGGGTGGCCCATAAAACATGATTAACAACATTACAAGAAATTAAAAATGTCACAAAAGAAGAACACACTGCATTAGTTTTGATGACTTTCTCCAACTACTCTTTATTTATGGGATGAGTGTTTGTTATCTTGGAAATTTTAATAACAAAGATGAAGCTCAGTTTGAAAATCTTGAGAGCAAACAGCCTCAACCTTATGGGAATTGCTATAGAATTTTTGGTTTGCTTAATTGTATGTAATTTCTTCATATGTGTAGTAGGAACCCTTAGACTTAACTTAGGATGTGTTTGGAATACTAGTGGCTAGAAGACAAAATTCTTTTATTAAAGAACTAAAATATTGTTAGGTGAACTTTTGTAAACTTGTTTGATAAATTTTAAAAGACTTATTGACCTTTTGACACTTAAAGTATTAATATTTTACCCATAAATCCTAAGATATGTGACACCACGTGTTGGTATTAGTTGCACACGTGGCAGTAGTCTGGGTTAGTCGACGTAAAATTCGACTAAAATTAGTAAATAACGAGTAGGGAATCTGACCGTCACGGTATCTAGTCGTTATTTTTTAATACCGAAAAAGTTGGGCCTTATAACGATCAAAATTGCGGTCATTAAAGGCCCTGTTTTCACAAAAATCTCATGTTCTTGTATGATGGTCAAAGATGGTATATACGAGAACATAGGAGACAAGATGCCAAAAGTTGTTGATGTTGTACTAGTTAGATGATAACTTTCCAATGGATGATATGTTTAACCACGCTGATTCAAGAGGAAAATATTGTAGATTTTTAATAAATAATGTGTTATAACAATATCAATTTTTGATCTACAAACTTTGTTGCAACTTTTGATCAAGTTTTACTTAAGTGCGACCATGTAATTGTAGAGAAATCACTTGTACAAAATCACAGGCTGACGGCACACATTAGTTTTCTTGAGGGAAGAGTTCACGAGAGTGAAGTGATCTCTGACTTGTATCGTTATATCCATAACCTCACATATGAGTCCCATCTCCGAAAGATTGAATATCTCCCTTCTCTTTCTAACAACTCTAACTCTATCTCAAGTAGAATGACTCAATATATCATTATTTGAGTTTACGAGAACTACTATTGTTAGATTAAGAATGGAATCAACTCTTATCTTCGTTAGTGGATTTAGTCTTTTACCTTTGTACTTTTGTATTTAGATCGATAATTTTTGGTAAGTCCCCACTCCCCACTACTTGAGTTAATTTCTAATTACCATTACTTTTTAACACGACTCTCCAATTGTTTATAGGCAATTCTTCTTTGCTATTGATATCATCTTAAATATTATTGCTAAAGGTGAAAGGCAACACCAAGCTCTTGTTGCCAGGTGGGCCGTGGCATGTGACACATAACACACAATACCTTTTTAATACCCAAAAATTATTTTATTATACCAATATTCAAACACTACTTGTTCATACATGCATCATAGGTTGGTGTTTCATAGTATTTGAAGCCAAATCGACACATGTTCCGACAAGGTGACTCTAGGTTAATAAGCGGGCTCATTTTTTTTGCCATATAGGCAGTATAACCCATATTTTGTTTACATCAACAGTGGGGGCACTTTGATGTCGTACTAACAATTGTGCTCACAATGTACTATATGAGATTTTCGCGATAGATATTTATGTCAATAAATTGTTTATTATGTGGTTTTATATAATTTATGTGAATTAGTGAATAAATATTAAAATTTAATTCATTCCACTTTGACGAGTCAAATATTCTGAATTATTTAAGGAAAGAAAATCGAGAGGAAAGTATAAATGTAGTAAAACATAAAAAGAGTTCTATGTGTTTATGTGATTAGTCGAGTTAAAATATTCAAATTTGGCTGACCATTGAATTATTTTCTGATTGTTAATTAAGAAGAATAATTATATAAATAGAGATTAAATAAAAATTTTGTGGATATGAGATTTTCCAAGCTTGAGAAGGTGAATATATGTTATCCTAATCATATGTGGTTAGCGGATTTTTTTTAATATTTTTAAATGAATTATAGTTTAAAAAATAGCGTCTATTTGGTCATAAAATATTTATATAAAATCAGCAGAGTATATTCAAATCTCAAAACTTGTTTTATTATCTCTAGTATAGTTCTAGAGACTTTTGAAAAATGATTGTTAGATTTATTATAATGACCAAGTATTTTAAAATGATCTTTAAAGGATTATTTTTCTTTTGCGAGCTAACTTGCAAAATTCGTAGTAAATAAACCCCTCAAAAATTGTAAGGCCCGAGAAATTTTAAGTAAGTAACTCTCGTTATCGCGATTTATGATTTAATGTAAGTGCGTGAATTAATTTAATTGTGATTAAATTTTTAAAATCGCAAGTGTGAACATCGCAAGTGTGAACATCGATTAGTTTATTAGAGTATTATTGATTAATTAATTCCCAATGATATTTAAATATATACTTATTGGGTCGTTAAATATTTTGTAGGGATTTAAATAGGTATGAGATTATTAAGTTCTGGGAAACTATTTAAATAATTATTTATTTTCTGAAAAATAAAGAATCGCATTATTATTCTATAATTATAACCGAGTGTATTGAAGAATTTAAAAGTTCTTATAATCATATTATTTGATTATTTTATAATGATATTTTTTATGGGGAAAATAATTGTGAGTGTAGCTGTCTATTTAGCTAAAATAAGTGTTAGCTTTGGAATCCTAATATTGCATTAATAAATTTCTTGAATATCCTAAGATTTGTGCTCTAGTAATTATTCTTTAATTAATTTTTTATTTATTTAGTAATATGATAAAAAAAACTTGAATTGCGATTATTTCGAGTACAAATTTTATTTAATTTTTTTTTCTATTTAAGAAATTGTATGGGTGCCAATATTATCAGTATTATTATTATTATTATTATTATTATTATTATTATTATTATTATTATTATTATTATTATTATTATTGTTATTATTATCATCATCATTAATATTATTATTAATATTATTATTATTATCATCATTATATATTATTTTCTTCTATCCTATTATTGTTAGTAAATTTAGAAAGAATGATAACTAAATATTAGAATATATATATAAATTGTACTTCCTAGACAATTCTAGAAATTAGTGGATATTTATCTCGTTAGTTGTTAACCATGGTTAAATATTTATTTATAAGTAATTTTAAAGGAGTAATCTCTATATATTTACCAAAATCCCTTCTTTTTCTTCCCCAAATTCATTTACACTAACACTCACAATCCAAGAAAGTGAAAACTTTAATTTGGATAAAAGGTTTAGTAGGAGGATCAAAGAAAGTTTTGGGGTATTTGGATAAGGAATTTTTTGGTGGTTAAGAAATCTAATTAAATCAAGATCAACAACATGTGGGTTATATTATATCATCCCCCATAAATCGTTAATTGTTAACCATAATTTCATCTTTTTCTACCACATAGACAAACCGGAACCTCCACCGAACTTTTCAAGCATACCTGAAAGATTAATGGAGTATGGAAAACGATACGTGGCCCAAGAGTGATGGGTACAGTACCACTAGTACCGGCAAAAAATTAACCACTAGAAATAAAATAGTTTCGTTCACCATCTTGAACTACACGATTAGTAGAATATAATAAAAATATCTATTCTAGATTATTGGAAAATATTAACACATGCAACAATAGGATAATTATATTCAAAATAAATTGTAGTTCAAGAATTGTCAATAAAAACCAACTAACAAAACAAGTCATAATGGTCAAACATATTTGATAAATAAAAATAATAATTTTAAACAATAACGAGAAAGAAAGCTTATTTATATTGTATTTAATATTGTATAATAGCCGAGTCACTGAATCTTGCAAAAGACATGACTGGTCTTGAAGAGATATTTGCCCCATCTATGTTGTGTTAGGATGCCACAAATTTACTTTTAGGATAAAACAATAACACAAAAATTTGTCACATACCGACAAAGTTGAACAACAATCACACCTCAATTCTCCGAAAATCTAAGTATATGTATGTATATTTGGTAGAGAGAAAAAGAGATGTAGCTAAGGTTCTTCTCATTTCCCTTTATTCTTTTATTTTTCTGTCAAGGAGTATATATAGCATCATATATATATATATATATTAGAGGGCTAATTATCATTATTTACATAACAATAATCCTTAATCTTATTTACATATTTATATATATATATATATGCCTACTAAGATCAAGACTTTCACTCTGGACACTCAATACCTTAATATCGCAATTGAATGTGTCAAGACCTTAAGATTGTTTCTGTCAAGGCCTTGACTATGTTGTTGAAGGCCTTTGGAATGATTCTTTTTGTTTCAAGGTCTTGAGGAAGAATCTAATGCCCTTAATCCTAACTTAGACGGTATAAAACACATATAATCCACAGAAAGAAGTATCTTTTCACTTCTTTCTCAATGGATTACACTAAGAAAATTACATAGATCCATATTCATTTTTTTTAAAATTACGTAAAGAGCCTACAATAATAAAGCTCCAAACATTCAATTTTCTTACACATGTAACGGTGGCCCAAAGGAATTTAATTAAGAACTTACATGTTCAGGTGTCCAACTGAGATAACAAATGAATATTTTTGACAAGATGCACGAATGAGCAGGAAAAGTAGGTTTTGATGGCCAACATTGAAAAAACGTGGTACATGATTTTAGGAAGGGCAACTTGGATGTTAATGATGCTCAAGCGAGATTGCATTTGTTGTATCGCTTAAAAAAAGTGATGGGAATTTTTTCATTAGAATTCTAATTGATGAAAAAAAATTGAATGGTCTTATATGGGTTGATCCTTGTTCTTTGATATCTAATAAAAAAATTTGTGATGTTGTGTTTGATACTACATATCGAACCAATAGGTATGTTATGTCGTTTGTGCCATTTTATTAATACTACAAGTTTTGAGCCGGTTTTGGTATTAGTCGTGGGAGGAGAAAAACCCTTGGGCTATCATTACCGAGCAAGATCAACACATTCTTAAGGAAATTTAATCTTAATTGTGGAACACCACACATTTATTATGTTCTTGGAAAATTAGTAACAAACTTCTACAAAATCTTTTTAAAGTATTATTCCAAACACCTATAAGGTTTTAAAAGTGGTTTAATTATATACCATTCATTGACTAAATATATATATATATATACATTAATTATATACCATTCATTGACTAAATTTATATATATACATACATATATATATACACATAAATTATTTTAAAAACTTTTTTTGTTGGAAAAAAATCAAATGTTCAAATTTTTATTAAAAAAAATCTTAAAAAAAAGCTATGTAACTATAATATATAAGAGCCTCAAAATGCATGTGGAGCACTCTATTTCAAATATTAAGAATTGATTGGAACATAGGGAGTATAATATTAGAAATTCAAGACTTAAAACTTAACACATTATATATAATACAAATATATAGTTATATATAGGGGTAAATATAAGTGATCGCGGTTTGATTTGGTTCAGGTTACATGTTAAAACAGAACAGACCGTATAACTGTGGTTTTTAAAAACATTCAAACCAACCCGAACCTCGTATCCCAGTAAAACCAAACCATTCGGTTCGGTTTAGCGGATTTTGACGGTTTATGACATTTTTTAGTAGTGAACTTGGTAAATAAAATAACATCTCTTTTATTTAAACGTTTCCACTTAAAATTTACATAATTATTAGTAAAATTATGAAATCTTTCATAGTAAAGTAAATCACTAGTATTAATTGCAAATAACTTACGTTTAATAAACATGTTGATCAATTTAGTTGCAACAACAAATGTAATGCAAAAACAATATAAAATACTTTGAAACATATGATGAGTTGATGATAATTTGATGAGATCTAACTCGAATTTAGTTTTAGATTATTGGACATAATTATTTTACTTTGTATAATCACAAGTATAAAATCGTGTGTATATATGTTGGTAAATTGATGCGGTTTGGATCAGATCGTGTTAAAGTTAAACCAAAATCAACCCATAACCTGCGAATTTCTAAGGTAGATGAACTTTAATTGCAAACCACATTCCAATTTCGGTTGTGTCGGTTTAATATCAGATCGGATTATGCGCATAAACCCCGCAACTTGATCACCTATGCGTAAACCTCTGTGAAGAATTCTTTAAAATTAGAAACTAGTCACATGCACCTGTTACTTTGTGTATATATTATCTAACTATCATCTCTTTTTTTTTCAAGAAGACACTTTTAAAATTATATTAATTTTTATTTATGTTTTAGTTACTTTTATGATCGAAAAGATAATATAATTAAATTTTAGAGTATGTTTATAATGTTGTGTAGAAAAATTGTTGTGTTCACCAAATTTTAAATGTTATTTAAAAATTTTCCCATTTTTTTATATAGTTTGATTTTTTTTTAAAATTTGTTCATGTTAGTTATTTTTTGAGATAATATTATATTTTACGTAACACCTTATTGGGTTTCGTAAAAAAGGTTGTATTGTTCCAAAAAAATGTTATAATATTCACTAAAAACCATACAATGTATTATTTCAAATATAATTTTGATTAAAATTAAAAATTATTTTTTATAAAGTTAAACAAAATGTGATGAGTAAAAACATATATATCATGTTATAGGTACTTTTTGCCTTATAAAAAAATAAATTTAATATCATAATTACGTAGGTAATTAATGTGTCCTCAAAACAAAATTACAAAAAAGTTAAATAAAATATACGATTCATACCTTAAAGTTTTAAATATTAAAAAATATTATAAAAAATATTATAATATGGTTTTAAAGTGTAATTATATTGTATGTAGATGTCCTCAAAGTTTGTAGTGAGGCCTGTGACTTGACGCCATGATACCTCATTAATTGTACTTTAATGCCTATGCGTGGTCGACATGCTAAATATGCAAAAGTTGGACGATCAGGTGGTAACTTGAGAAATAAAAGTAGCTAAAATGTTTATGAGTTATCCTATGTGGTTATGTGTCTAG
This sequence comes from Apium graveolens, assembly GCF_009905375.1. NCBI lineage: Eukaryota > Viridiplantae > Streptophyta > Magnoliopsida > Apiales > Apiaceae > Apium > Apium graveolens. The sequence continues at coordinate 294,771,814 of NC_133652.1, read as the reverse complement.
GCCTTGGCTCACACTTGCCTTTATACAGCCACCCCTTTGTGCGGCCAAAATTTAAGAAACTAAAAAAGTCATAAATGAGCAATTTTTAGGTCAGTTTTGACGATTATAAATGAGTGACTCATTATTTTCCAAATAGGTAAAAAATGGCTTATTTTCAACCAAAATTAGTCATAGCTCACTTATTTTGTAAGTCGAAAATCAGTATTTTTCCCATACTATATTTTATCACAAGGGTTACACAACCTCCTCAGATACTATATTTTAGACAATTAACAAAAAATATATTAAGCAACAAAAAAGAAGGGGTGGAAGATAATAAGGAAAAAATATCTTAGAAAATAAAAAGGGACAATTGTTTAATATTCGACAAAGATGCCAAGAAATAGAATAAAAAATTATGTGAACATAAATGTTTATAAAGATGAATTTGGGGATTGGTTGAGCTCCATGGTAGAGTAAAGGGGTGGCCGATAAAATATGATTAACAACATTACATGAAATTAATAACATCACAAAAGAACAACACACTACATTAGTTTTGATGACTTTCCCCAACCACTCTTTATTTATGGGATGGGTGTTTGTTGTCCTAGAAATTTTAATAATAAAGAGGAAAATCTTCGGAGCTAACAGCTTCAACCTTATGGGAATTCCTACAAAAAAATTTATTTGCTAAATTGTATGTAATTTCTTCATATGTGTAGCACGAGCTTATATCCTTAGCTTACCATGTGTTTGGAATTGTAGTGGCAAAAAAGACAAAATATTTTTTATTCAAAAACTAAATGTTGTTAGGTGAACTTTTGAAAACTTGTTTTATAAATTTTAAAAGATTTATTGACCTTTTAACGCTTAAAGTATTAACATTTTACCCATAAATACTAAGGTATGTGATTAATATACTTATTTTTGTTATATTCAAATAAGCATGAGTGTTGTTTGTTTCCAATGGTGTGTCCTAGCTCACACTGTAAGGCTTCATTTGAATTGGGGGCTGTGGAGGGATGCGTTGGGGGTTGTGTCGTCAACATGCTAAATAGGCAAAAGTTGGACCATCACATGGTAACTTGAAAAATAAAAGAAGCTAAAATGTTAGTTAGTTATCTCATGTGGTTACGTGTCTAGGTGTTGGCTCACATTTGCCTTAATACAGTCGTGCCATTTTGTGGGGCAAAATTTAAGAAACTAAAATAGTCATAAATGAGCGAGTTTTATGTCAATTTTGACAATTATAAATGACTGACTCATTATTTGCCACTTGACTCGTTCGAACAAAGCAAATAGGTAGGAAATGGCTTATTTCAACCAAAATTGGTCATAGCCCACTTATTTTGTCAGTCAAAAATTAGTATTATTCCCGTAATATGTATTATATCACAAGGATTACACTACCTCCTCCGATACTCTTTTATGTTATTTCCTCCAATTTCCCATCGAGCTATTGAATTTAATGAGACCAGATTGATACATGCACCCAAAGATAAAGGGTAAAATTAATGAATTATTCGTCAATTTGTAATATTTACTCATTAATTCACATGGAAGACAAATAACAAAAAATATATATTAGGCAACAAAAAAGGAGGGGTGGAAGACAATTAGGAAAAAATATCTTAGAGAATAAAAAGGGACGATTGTTTAATATTTGACAAAGTTGCAAAGAAATAGAATAAAAACAAATTTGTGAACATAAATGTTTATAAAGATGAATTTGGGGAATGGTTGAGCTCCATGGGAGAGTAAAGGGGTGGCCCATAAAACATGATTAACAACATTATAAGAAATTAAAAATGTCACAAAAGAAGAACACACTGCATTAGTTTTGATGACTTTATTTATGGGATGAGTGTTTACTGTCCTGGGAATCTTGAGAGCTAACAGCTTCAACCTTTAGGGAATTGCTACAAAATTTTTTGTTTGCTAAATTGTATGTAATTTCTTTATGTGTGTAGCAGGAGCCCTTAGCCTTAGCTTAGGATGTGTTTGGAATATCAGTGGCATAAAAGATAAAAGATTTTTATTCAAAAACTGAAATATAGATAGGTGAACTTTTGAAAACTTGTTTGATAAATTTTAAAAGACTTTTGGACCTTTTGACGCTTAAAGTATTAATATTTTACCCATTAATCCTAAGGTATGTAACACCAGGTGTTGGTATTAGTTGCACACATGGCAGTAGTCATGGTTAGTCGACATAAAATTCGACTAAAAATAGTAAATAACGAGTAGGAAATCTGACCGTCACGGTATCGAGTCATTATTTTTAAATACCGACCAAGTTAGGCCTTATAACGATCAAAATTGCGGTCGTTAAAGGCCTTATTTTCACAAAAATCTCATGTTCTTGTATGATGGTGAAAGATGGTATATACGAGATCATAGGAGATAAGATGTCGAAAGTTGTTGATGTTAGACGAGTTAGATGATAACTTTCCAATGGATGATATGTTCAACCACGATGATTCAAGAGGAAAATATTGTAGATTTTTAATAAATAATGTGTCATAACAATATCAATTTCTGATTTACAAACTTTGTTGTAACTTTTGATCAACTTTTACTTAAGTGCGACCAAGTAATTATACAGAAATCACTTGTACAAAATCACAGGCTGAAGCCTAGCATTAGTTTTCTTGAGGGAAGAGTTCACAAGAGTGAAGTGATCTCTGACTTGTATCGTTATATCCATAACCTCACATATGAGTCCCAGCTCTGAAAGATTGAATATCTCCCTTCTCTTACTAAAAACTCTAACTGTATCTCAAGTAGAATGACTCACTCTATCGTCATTCGAGTTTCCGAGAACTACTATTGTTAGATTAAGAATGGTATTTAAATACTTTTATGGAATCAAGCCTTATCTTCGTTAGTGAATTTAGTCTTTTGCCTTCATACTTTTGTATTTAGATCGATAATTTTTGGTAAGTCCCCACTCCCTACTACTTGAGTCGATTTCTAATTACCATTACTTTTTAAAACGACTCCCCAATTGTTTATAGGCAATTTTTCTTTGTTACTGATATCATCTTAAATATTAATACTAAAGGTGAATGTCAAAACCAAGCTCTTGTTGCCAGTTGGGCAGGGGCATTTGACACGTAACTCACAATACCTTTTTAATACCCAAAAATTATTTTATTATACCAATATTCAAACACTACTTGTTAATAAAGGCATCATAGGTTGGTGTTGCATAATATTTGAAGTCAAATCAGCACATGTTCCGACATGGTGACTCTACATCAATAGGCGGGCCCATATTTTTCCCATATGAGCAGTATAGCCAATATTTTGTTTACATCGAAAGTGGGGGTACTTTGATTCTATACCAACAATTGTGCTCACAATGTACTATCTAAGATTTTCGTGGTAGATATTTATGTCAACAAATTCTTTATTATGTGGTTTTAAATAATTTATGTTAATCGGTAAATAAATATTAAAATTTAATTCATTCCAGTTTAACGAGTCAAATATTCCCAATTATTTAAGGAAAGAGAATCGAGAGGAAAGTACAAATATTGGAAATCATTCCTTCTCAAACTGAGATGAAAAACAAATTCAAAAACTTTGCTGACCAGATATCAATGTATGATCTCAGTGGAATGGAAACAAGTGTTAAGAATCTCAAGACCTTATTTGTGGCCCTGAATGAACAAGTTCAAAATCATATCATTCACTCTAATGACACAAGACTGAAGATGGATCAAATGCACTCTAGAAGATACACTTCTTCAGCCTTGCCCATGGATGAAATTAAGAAGGTTGTAGAGGACACTTTTGGGGTTTCTACTTCCTCCACATCTCAATCATCATCCACACTACAAGTTCAAGAACTGCAATATCAAGTTTCCTCTCTCAAATCTTCCAATGACTAACTAAGTTCCTAAGTTCAAGCTCTTACATCCTTGGTGCAAAGTCAAGAGACAGATATTAAAACCCTGATGGACTCTCACAAGCATCTTTAAATGCAAAACTCTGTTGCTTTGGGAGCCATCACGGGAAAGCTCAACATACCACTGCCTTCCCTACCGGAAGAAATAAGGCCAAAATTATGAACTCCCCTACTCATGCCTGTTATCAAGACTAAAGGGAGATTAAGGTTAGGATTCAACAATCCAGGGATGCTAAATCTAAATCTAAGGAGCCTATTCAGGTTGGCCAAAGTTTTTCACAAACTCAACAATTTCAAGATGTAGGAAAAGAATGACTCGTCAAGGCTGCAGAAGGACCATATCAAGATCAAGAATTCAGTGAACTTCTTGCAGTCCCGAGGTTGTCTCTTGAAAATAACTATATAACATACAAAAGAGCATTGGCCAAAACTATCAATTCTACCAGGGTAGTGGTTGTGAATGTTGAAAATTACTTAAAGAAGAGGATTATTGTCAACGTCAATGATAATGGTGTGCATAGATGCCTTCAAGTATCTATGTCAAATCTTAACATACTAAGGGCATCTGAGTTAGATGTTGCGATTGACAAAGTGCATGTAGTCATCACAGAGGACACTCAACTTCTTCATGAGCTTAAAAATGCACAGATAGCAGCTTTTCCTGAACCTATCTATATCCAAACAAAGGAGTGTCCTACATCTGCCCAAGAACCAAATAATACAAACAACTTACTATTCCTAAAATTTTTGTTAGATCAAATATGAAGACAATCATGACTATTCAATCTGATCTAAAATACAAAAAGAACAAGAACGCTGAAGATTTGGAGATGATAAAGATCTTATACAGATACTTGCTGAATCGTGACACTATGTTGCCAACTGCTCAATTTAATTTAAAAGATCACAAGGATGATGATGAGCAGAAGCATGATGAGCAGAAACCTTCTAACTCAAATCCAAGTCAATCTTCAAGAGCAACTGGCCGCAAGGATAAGAAGAAGGATGAGAAGAAGGATGATGACAAGAAGAAAGGAGATGAAAGAAGGAGGAAAAAGAAGGATGACAATCCAGGACCACACCAACAAACCCTACAAATACAAATGATAAAATCTCAACCTACCAAATCTCTTAGCTCAAACACTCAACCATCTCTCACCTCAAAGCCAAAATTTCTATACAAGCCAACTGCAAACTCACTTCTCAAAATTCCAATCACTTCCACTCAAACAAGCTTGAAGAAAAATCACAACCCTACCTTCATATAAACCTTCAATGAAGATACACTTTAAATTTGTTGGAAGAAACTGCTAGTTACTGAGTGATCATTATGGAATTGCTATGATTAAACTTACTTTCTTCCACTAAATAGGTACCTCACAGATGAAGAATATTTTCAGCAGCTAGCTAAAGAAATAATCAGAATCTGGGTTGTATCATATACAAAAGTCAGAATTTATTATGATAATGGTTCTTTCACTCTACTTGGAAGCAATATAATCGACACACTTTGAACCACAGAGTTTAAAAGAGTGATCAGTCTAATGAAGGATAAGGATACTATTACAAGGTTCTGGAATAATTGTATCATTTTTTTGTCATAGCATCCAAAAAAGTGAGAGAGTCCTCATGTTAGAGATTTAAATGAGAGAGTTCATATTGCATTTGGTCTCTCCTTAAAAAGACAGCTATTATAGTTCACTGTCCATCAAAGTATCCATTAATTTTAAAGGGTGACAAGTTCGGGTATTAGTCATCATCTTAATTTCAAGTGTTGAGTGCTTGCCACCCTGTAATAGTAAAGATATGTAGAACAGTAAGTTTGTCCTTAATGTTAAGTTTTTAAATACACTTTAAATTAAGGAACATAAAAAGCATAAGAAACTCGAATCCTCATTTTTTTTATGGACAAAAGAAGTGTATACACTAAGTAGAATATTTGTTGTTCAAGAACTTTTTGGTTTAGAGCAAGTAGCAAAACAGAGCCACAAATATTTAAATCCATAACCTCTATTTTCAATTTCTATTTTTTCTTGCTCTCAACCACTTCTACTTTTAACATTTATATGTGAATGAAATGTTGTTAATATATTATGTTTTACTGCTCTTTTATTTCCTTATATTATCTTATTCTTTTTAATTTTTTGAACCCCATGGCATGCCCGCTGAATTCCTTTTTTTCATCGTATGCTAGATTCAGTATGTCAAATTACTGTAAACTTCATTTAATATAATTTATGTAACTGTAATATATCTTGTTCTTCAGATTGAATAAGCAAATAATGTATATATTATACCCACATAGTTTTATGTTCTAGCCCTTCTGTTCAAGCTTTGCGTAGGAGCCTGTTCTTCCTGCAACCTTCCTCCGAGCCCGCATAATTTTGATTCTTGGAAATATGCGTGTCATCAAATTTCAAGCATCGAGGAGCATTTTAAGAAAATAATTTAGAATTTCCGAGATCTGGAGGATGATTGGCTCAGGAAATTTATGTATAAAATTTTTACTAACATGGTTGTGCTCTAGAACATTCGTATGATCATAGCAGTGCTTACATTTGAACTTGCACTTTGGTTGAATGTTTTTCTCCTTGATGTAGGAAAAGTGTTTACTACCATATATCTTTCACTATCGAGTATATTGATATTTTTGCCCTTTTGAAGTTAGAAATTATGTACTTTGATAGGTAGAACCAAAGTATGTATCCGATTTCATCTATGCTTGTTGATAAGACCTTAGAACCGGTTTAATAAGTTTTAAGTTTCATTATATGCTTGTTGTATTGAATGTTGGATGCCTTATTTGGCAGGAATAATGTAAAAGAAGAATAATTATTTCAAAAAATTTATTTTTGTAGTGTTGCATTTGACTCTATATGGTGTTGCATAATACTAAACATGATGTTAAATATTAATAACAATGGTGTTGCAGATGACTAAAATCAGCATTGCACTACACATTGTGGGACCCACTGCTGACGTGGCAAAAGTGGCTCCCACTGCTAATATGGAAAATTTGGGACCCCTTGCTGACGTGTCAAAGTAGGGGCCACTACTGACGTGGAAATATGACGTGTCACTTGCCACGTAGGACACAGTGGTGATGTGACTTCATTTTATGAAACACTAACTATTGTTGTCATTGTACATTTTTACTGTTGCAAAAGACGCATAATGCAACGCTTTCTAGTGTTGCATAATTCGTTGCCTTAAGGCTCTACGGCCACATCCACATTAGCAACCCCACCCTGGTGTTGCCTATTACCTTATGCAACACCATTTAGGCCTTATGCAACTGTATAGTAGGGGTTACCTATGTGCACTTGTGACGTATTATATGGCCATTCTTTATTTATATATTCATGATCTTATTCACAGAAGGCATGTCAATAACCTAATTGTATACTAGATGATAATTTCTGCTTCCAAACTTTATGTCTTTGTTACCTTTTCAATTTCATTTAGGAAATGGGAAGAGTTTGCAGTTTGTAAAGGTGAGAATTGAGGTACTTTCTAATTTTATATGTTTTCTTTTGGCTTATTAACTTAAGGCTCTTGTGAAATATAATTATCTTGGTTGTACAACACTGGGCTCATCCTTTCAACTATTACAAATTATTACATTCTTTACAAGTATATTTTGCTGGATTCTTAAATTTAATTTTAAGACAAGTTACATTAGTGTGTGCACACTACAAATATTTAAGTAATTAATGATCATCATTACTACAATCCTATCAATTTTAGTTGAAATTTTATTTTATTATTTCTTTATATTTCACGGAACTCTGGTAGTTGTAGGAAGGATGGAGCACAGACCTCTGTCTTCTTCAAGAGATTCCTCAAGGCCACTACTATTGAAGCTTGTGATCTTGATCAACTAAGTAGTGTTTATTCATGTCAATAAGTATCGTGTACTGGTTAAGTTAGTACTCTGGTTGATGTTTACAATTTGATGAGATAAGTTGTACTTATCATGGGAATAGTATGTCTATGATGATATACGTATTTTGGTTATAATATTTTTTGGGTTGATTGTACAAACTAAGCTATCTTATTTATTTATATTGAATTCAACTAGCTAATATATATATATATATATATTGGTTGAGTTTTGGGACTTAAGTTTTTTCAGTATTATGGTTAAATACATTCTCCAATAGCACCAAAGATTAGTAAAAATTCAAATATTTATTGTTAAAACGTGTTTGATACATTAATTATAAAACAATAAATGATGTGAATAAGGCGATTTAATAACATAAATTTAAACAAAACCTATATTATATAACACCTATAACAACGGTTACCTACAGGAATTGATGTTAAACTGTATTTTTCATACGAGTTACATATAAATAAACGATGTCTGAAATTTATAAAAATATTCTAAGACATTAGAAATCTTCCCAAAGTGTTGTATATGACTACTTTAGACATCAGGTAAAAACCGATGTCTATGTAAAATTAACTTTAACATCAGTCACGAATACATCGGTCCTTTTTTACATACACATCGTTGTTTACCCGATATATAAAATCTCTTTCTAGTAGTGGCTTGAAAATCTTCAAAGCTAATAGCTTCAACCATATATGAATTGCTACATAATTTGTTGTTTTGGCCCTTAAAGTATTAATATTTGTACCCATAGATCCCAAACTTACCATATAGGAATTGCTACATAATTTGTTGTTTTGGCTCTTAAAGTATTAACATTTGTACCCATAAATCCCAAACTTAAGTGGACGTACATTTTAAACTCTAAGGTATGTGATTAATATACTTTATTTTTGTTATCTTCAAATAAGGGTGAGTGTTGTTTGTCTCCAATGGTGTGATCTAGCTCACACTGTAAGAAATTTTTTGAAATGGAGGGTCGGGATTCAGGGGGCAAGAGGGTGTTTGCGAGCGTTGTGGACTAATAGAAAATAGAGTGTTTCCGCAGCCGGTAACCTTCGGGTGTGCACTAGGTAAACCCTATAGGGTCACACAATAGCTTACAAACCACATGAATAAGGTAAACCGCATTTAAGCGACATGCTCTGGCCAGGAGGCATAATCATAAATTCTCCTCGTATGAGATTCGACCTTGTGACCAAGAGGATAGTTATCCCCTCTTTAACCAATTGAGCCAACCCTCGCTTGCGAAAATAGAATGTGTTTCAAGGCCACAAATACGGGTGTTGTTGATGGTTATTGGCTAGTTTAGGGTTATAGCAATAGCCTTGTTTCTCATTTTTTACTCATTCAAATATATAATTTTATAATTTAATATCTCAATGCACATTACCCGACTCGTGATTATTTTAAGTTACTTTATTACATAGATAACTTACTTAGAAAATATAGTTTATTATAATTTAATACATTACATATGTTATGTAGTTAATTAGTTATTTAATCAAACTTACATATTTTAATGTAAATATGTATTGTTTTCAAATAATTCTTTCTTTAATTTAAACATAATCTTGAAAATTTTATGATTTAATACATGAACAATTATAATAACAATAATTTTTTTAAAAAAAAATTCAAATTTAAGTTACCAAACCTTCACTGGTAACTCTTCATGGAGAATAGAAAAGGATGAACCCTTCCCTTTTAACCCAGCATCCAAGAGAGAGGTTGAACCCACCAAGCCCAACTCAACCCAACCAGCCCAAGCCTAACCCAAACCTACCCGTAACTCCTCAACCTTTAATATAAATTAATTCATGATATAAGTCTTTTTAACATGTACATGCTTAGTAAAAATAATTAATAATTTTTTTAAGCTATAATATTTAGAAAGTGTTAAATTTTGTTGGAAGGTCTTAAGTAAACAATCAAACAAACCCATTATTCTTATATTAATATTGTAATATAAAACACATATGAAAGGTTATCAAGAAAGATTTGGACAAAGTTAAAAAAAATATATATGTGAGTTTTATTAAAATGGGTAGTAAAGATTTTAGAATTTAAAAATAAATACCAAGAATTACTTGCAATTACAAATTAACAAAATGTGAACATAAACCTAAATTTGGTAAATGGTGTGCTATTTTGTTCGCGTTTTAACTATTAACAAAATGTTAAATATAACATATATAATATAATAAGGTAATTAAATTATATGGAAAAAAACATGGTTTTAAAGGGTTTGACCTATAACGAGAGTTGAAAACCTAGTTCCAAATGCTAGAGTTATTGTACTAAGAAATGATTCCAAATTCAAGTTTTTGATAGACAATATAGGAATATAGGTGGTGTGTTGAATCATTTTCTCCATTATTTTTTACAAAATCCTTCATAGATATGTAACAAAAGAAATAATTTTAAGAATTAATAGTTAACTACTAATGATGTGCATATATCTTAGCCTCCTCAAACAACCTTTAGGTATATGTTTATATATAGTTTGGAAGGTTGGTGGTTAGTAAAAACTTAGATATTCAAATCTATGGAAAATAACATTTTTTTTTAAAATTACTATCCTAAATGAATGACTCATTCCCTTAAACCAACCATTCTAATTAATCATTTTGACTGTGATATTATTGAATGTATAGGTTTACAAGTAGACAATATGGTATTCAATGATTCTCCTTCAATCTAATCCCATTCCCAACTAGTGGCACAAATTAGAGTTTTTACCAACATAAATTATTATACCAATTTTATTTTGAAATCTTATTAACATAAGTTAAAATATATTAATTAAAAATAAAAAACTATTAAAAAATTAAATTAGTTAAATTAAAAAACATAATGCATTAAATGAACATGCTGTGATTTTCCGTAGTAACATGTATAGCTTTTATGCTAGTGTAGTTAAGGTTAAGAAAATAATCTTGTAGGTAAAATCACAATAATAACGAGCCAAAGAAATATACTCTTTAAAGGAAGGCCCAGCCCCAAGACAAACAAGGGTCCAAGAAAAAAGGTATTTTGGGTAGCAACCCATCAAGATAATAAGATGATTTACTATTTCTAGTCCATTCTAGAAACTTGTATATAAAATTTTTAAAAACAAAACCTCGCGTACTAGTACATTCTAGAATCTTCATTATTTAGTTCATAACCATACACCACTAGTCATATGTTTACAACATCTCCCTTATCTTCTCTTATAGTTTTATGATATCTAAAATAAATGTTATTTGAGTATTGAATATAGGGAAAACCATAAAGCCACCCCTTTTGTCTTTTAAAATTAGAGGTTTATTTTACTATATTCAAGGAGACAAATGTGTAAGTGACATGAAGTTCCTAATTGAGAAGCCATCATACATATACACACGGGTGCCCATGTATATTTTTGTGACTGAGTATCCCATATTTCCATATATTTTGTTTTTTATTGCTTATTTCCATTTTCTTTGTTTTTCAACCTACCTTTAAGATTTGATATGTTGTATTTTGGGTCTGGTTATCTTTTTTAACCCATACAAGTATTGTGTGATAATATTTTTTAAATTTCTATACAACACTTGATTTAAAAGAGATTTTTTGTGTCCTCGTAGGTATGGCCATATTTGTGACAAAAAGGGATCACACAATTTGGATAGAATTATTTGATAGTTGTTGTTTATAATGGATAATGGATATAGAGAAAGTGAATATGATTGTTCTCATAAAAAAATGTTATTCTTGATTTTTTCTTTCATTCTGCCACATTTTTACAAATTAACTAAAGTCAAAAGATAGAAAAAATCAAATATAAGTATTAGAGAAATTATTAATTGTATTAAAGTTTGTTGTTTGAGCCCAATTACATTATTGGTGTATTAATTTTGGATTGGCTTTTTGGTAGGTGGATTAAAAACTAGTTGATAACCTTCTTACTCAATATTAAGCTCTATTTATTATCTTTTTAATATAATGGTGAATATTTCCTTCCAAAATCTTTACATAATATGCTTGTATTCCTATTTGCAGTGAAACAATGAAGAAAATACTTCCACAATACTAAGGATTTCTTGTATATGATAGGTATCGTATACAATTTAATAAATTGATGCAAAATATTAAATATTTTTTTATCTGGTAAGGGTTACACCCCAAATTGAATTGGGCAAGTGTTTTTCACCTTTGTTACAACCAACCAAACACATGCTCATGAAATTGGATCCTACTAACAGGTTTTGAAGATCATGACACATGAGAATGGAAGGACTGTGCCTACACATCCAACCTGCTATTGCATGTGCAAAAGGGCAATACATCTCAGCAAACAATTATACAAATAATCCTCGTAAACCACAAACCACGCATAACCAATAATAAAATAATACACGACTGACAGAACCCATACACATATTTTATTTATCTAATTATTCAATAATTACACATTTAAATAAGGCAAAAAAAATATACGAGTCATTATATCCTTCCCCCTTAAAAAGATTATGTCCTCAGAATCTGATCTAACTAAGCAAGTGAGGATATTTGTCAATCATATCTGACTTTAACTCCTAAGTGGACTCTTCCACTCGGGGATTTCTCCAAAGCATATTTACTATAAGAATAGACTTATTCCTAAGGTCTCGCTTTCTATGATCTAGGATCTAAATTAGGTCATACACTCTATTTTAATTAAATAAACAATATATTACTTTGATACAAAGATGCAAAACACACTAGGAGTATGCTACCGCTATGGCAACAACGCTAGCTTATAGACAACTTTACTTACTTCCCTCAATACCTCACACGATCCGAAATTCCTAGGGCTTAGCTTACTTTTATGCTCAAATCTTACTATTTCTTTTCCAAGGCGAAACTTCCAGCGATATTAATGTTCCAACTTTTATCTCTATATCCTTCCGACACGAATCCTCATTCGCCCTTTGTATATCATGAGTTAGTTTTAACCTTTCTCAAATTAATATTCCGTATTTACGATCTAGTAAACTAGTCCAGGACCTGACAATTTCTTTATCTTTTCAATCAATTTAGACTGAGATAAACTTCATACAGAAGCTTATTTTCACCTTCAATTGTTCAAACTTCAATCCTTACTCTTTCCGATTCTTTTGTTAGTTCTTCAGGGATCTTAATTACATATCTTTTACTACACTGGTCTTGCTTGAGTAGTCGTTAATAGGTACCATAATCTTTTGGTAATCTCAACGAAAATTCATACCTTGAAATCTTAACATACAGCTGCTCCCTATTCAACCTTCGTAGGGAAATCCTTGGGCGTTCTTTATGGATTTTCTAAATCCTAAATAGCTGAGGATGTTATCAATAAATACAATTACACTTATGCAAGTGCTTCTCATACACTCTGTTCAATAAACCTTTAAACGTGACTATTCCATTTGTTAATCCAAATAAAATCACCCAAAACTCGCAATGTCCCCCTCTCATTCCAAACAGGGTCTTTAGTATGACCTCAGCCTTAACCTTCCACTGACGGTAGCCTGGCCTTAGGTCTTCCTTCAAGAACCAACACGTTCTTTTAATTGAATCATATAGAAATCAGTTCTATACAGGGATTACTTATTTCTTTTCGTCAACTTTTCAAACTTCTAATAATCAGCACGTAACGTCATACATCCATTCGTCTTTTCTATAGCCCATATTAGTGCAAAATATGGAATATACCTTGGATACTCATCCTATTGTTAGCTTCCGTAGATATTACTATTCGCTTCTTCTGGTAATCAATCAGTGCCCTGGTTCCTTGTTAGGGTCTTGAGCAGCTGATCTTTTACTCATATTATAAGTCTTAGCCTTGGATGCACTGGACGTCAAACCTTTTGATGCACTACCTCCCATGCTATCTCAGGAAATACTTCTATAGTTCTTGGCAACATGCCCCACCTTGCCACAGTTGTAACAGGTGACTCCTGGGGTTTCCACCTTACATTCTGAAGTGTAGTGTCCTTTCTGTCCACACCTGAAACATTCACTATTTTCCTTACACCTTCCACCATGCCTTTTACCATATTTCTTACACTCCGTTATAGGTGACTTGACCGATTTGGCTTGGTTAGAGCTGACTGTAGAGCTGACTGAGGTGTTACCAATCATATTTAAAGAAAAACTATTCCCTTTATATTCTTTATTCTTATTTTTTCCAATTTTTTTCTGAGACTTCTGGCTAGATCCTTCTTGACCTGATGCTCCTTCCACATCATCTATCTTCCGCTTCTTATCTTCTTTTTCTTTAGCAGCTAACTTCAGATTAATTTCAATTACTAAGGCGGCCTGAACTACAGAAGGATCCGTCTTGAGTTGCAACGCCACAACTCCGCTGTGAATCTCTTACTTCAATCCTTGTTGAAACCTTCTTGCCTTCTGAGCTTCAGAGCGTACATAATTTGGTACAAACCTAGCCAACTGTGTGAACTTAGCCTCATATTGAGCTACACTTCTATCGCCTTGCTTCAACTCTAGAAACTCAATCTCCATTTGACTCTGCACACAATCTGGGAAATACTTTTCCAAAAACAATTCAGTAAATCTAGCCCATGGAACAGGGCCTTCTCCTTCTAACGCTCTGGTTGACTCCCGCCAGTAATTCGCTTTATCCTTTAAGAAGTAACTTGCATAATCAGTCTTACGATTCTCACCTACTTGGACAAGATTGAAAACTTTCTCCATCTCTTTTAACCATGCTCCAGCAACTATTGGATTATGTTCACCTTTAAACTCATGAGGTTTAACACTCTGGAAAGATTTGAAATTAGTACTTTGGTTTACTCCTCGTTGTGGCGGCTGCAATAGTAGTTGCTGCTGCTGAACCTGTTGGATTAGCTACAAATGTTGTTACTGCTGCTGGCACAACAAGTCTAGAATTTCATTTATAGTTGGACCCTCCGCAAAACTACTACTATTTTCTTTAGACTGGGTAGCTTTCCTGGGTGGCATCTTCCTGAAATATATAAATGAGTTTATTCAAAACATAACAAAAATATTTTACAAAAGATATCACTATTTAAATGGTGCATCTGTATCAGGAAAATGCTGCCCAATCACAATACCAATGTCTTTAATATCGGGGTCCATTTACAAAAGAAATCTAGATTAACAGTACTAGCAATCACAACAACAATGACAGTAGCGGAATCAACAACAGTTCAGGAAAACTAAAACACAAAGAAACTAAACACCGTCGCACGACTCCTTAATATAACAGCAACTGACTAACTTCCTTTCACTACTCAATTACCACATCAACTTTAATATACTACAAGACTTGGCTGGCTATATCAACCACCAATTACATTGAACAAACTGATAAATCAGGTCAATTTAAGGAACGCTGGGCTATTCTAGGCACCAAAGTCCAAATTTCAACCAACCATTTCTCTATAGATGATTTCTTTTAACCCACAAGCGATTCATCAATCACTGATTTACTTTTCCCCAAGCTATAACTCCATCATTAGATCCTGAACTCTCACGGTTACCATTATTCTTAAATAATATCCTGATATAGGACTCTCGTTCCTCCCGACAGTCACTCTTATTTGCTCTCAATAACGAGGACCATCTAATCGCATAAATTCATTAACACAGAATATCAAATGAAATTTCCAAATCAAGTGAATCGAATAAGAAGATACAGTGAAGAAGATGTAGGTATGACTGAGAGCAACCATACGAGTACATAAGATGGCCAGTCTTAGTACTGCACAGTTCACAATACAAAATCGGTGGCGTCATAACAGACCCTTTGTCATACAAACAAATAGTCAAATCATATGCATTGTTTTCCCCAATCAACCGAAATAATCACTGAGGAAAGAAACGATGTTTAGATAGAAAATTCACAAATAGGAAGGGAAAATCTGATTTATGATAAATCAACAGAACCTTAAGTCACTTGCTTCAAGTTTGACTTTCTTAGGGATAAACAAGCATCTTATTAGATGGTAAATAATTATTCTGGAAGCAAAAGGTGTCTCAAGAAATGCGTATATGATTTAAAATATAACAACAGTACTGATCCCCGTACTTTACGGAACTTGGCTGTCATAGCAGCCATCGACTATTATCATATTGTCCGAACTCACCGAGGTTACACACTTGGTCCATCAACATCCCTCGATGTCGAAAATGCTATTTTAGGGATAATATGGGTGTCTCTGTAACTGACACACCAAGGATCCGCGCAAACGCTGAATTCTCGTGATCAGACTCATTTTTTCTCGAGAGGAAAACTAAAAATATCTATCGAAGCTTACCAATAATACATATACGAAGGAGATGTATTTTAGGCTAAGGCAGATCCAACCAATCCTCAATAAATGTCAGGATTACGTTTTCGAAACCCTTGACTGAACTCATAGACTCGCTCCTCTGATTGAGTTGGTGACTCACATCTATATATAAACCTTCCTAAACTCTTCTGACTCTACTCCTATCCTAAATCAGAAACTCAAACCTGTAGCTTTGATACCAACTGTGACGGCCTTAACCCCGGGGTCAGAAGTTGACGTCACTAACAACAATAATAAAAATAATATAACTCAAATCACTAGCTATACAAAACCACGACCCCTTTACCAAGACCATTTCAAGGTTTAAGTATGAATTAGGTTATATCTGCTATAAAAACAACCTACTACAAACAATCTAAACGATATTATCTTAATACAACAACTCAACAGACCATCCTTGGTCTAACACAACTACCTCAGAGGAGCCTAACATGGAAGGCACTGGAACTCTGCCATGACTATCACGGAAGAATCTCCTAGGCATCTGGAATACATATATAAAACATTCTGCAAGGGTGAATAATCAATTGATCAGCAGTACCACTATACGAATAACAAGTAAAACAGTATACGATAAAACAGTGACATGAATAGAGATTATAGCTCATTTGCAAAACCTTGTAAACATTCATAAACTAGATATTCAAAACTAGCATGCTCTAAAAATAACAATATCAATCGTGTGATGTGTATAAATACCAGAGTTAAATCTTAGAATGCTATTTCATTCTGAAATCATTTTTCTCAACAAGTTAATTTGTTAAACAATTTTGAAAACCGAATCAATCAAATGTATTGGACATTCAATGGGTGAAGATAGCTGATCAGTCTACCCTCACCGGACAGCGATTAACGGCCATCCAGAATAAAGAAAGTGTTTCAGAACTTGGGAAAAGACTAGCTAGGTCTTTTCCCCAACGCTGGACTAATCGGTTAAACAGAGCGCCCAACCGAATTAGCCACTTACGCCTACTCAATTCTAATAGATCAATTGAATTCCCTTTTTGCCTCTTTCCAAAGTTCCACGACAGAGGTGGATCAAAACATTCCACGATATAGGTGGATCAAAACTTTTCACGACATAGGTGAATCAAAACATTCTCTTTATCCAGTTTCCAAAATCACTAACACCTATTTCTTTTTAAAACCATTCTGTCACAACACACTATATAAAACTTCTTTTCATTTTAATCACATTTATAGGTCCTTTTACAAGTTACTTTTCCCCAAAACATATTTTAAACAACATTTCTAGATACAGGGGATACATAACTTAAAACATTTCTGTACCATTACGAGATTAAAACATTAGTTATTCATATATACTGAACCATAAAAGAATGGTCAGGGGTACTTGCCTTGCAGAGCTTTACAACTAACACCGATTGACCTTGGACTGACTTGGACGCTCAACTTTATCGCCTTACTAGTTGACTATCCTGGATCCGACTTTAACACTCGGGTCCTTTGCTTGGGAACCTTGCTGCGCTTGCCAACTGATTACTAGGTTATCTTTAGCCCAATGTCACTTTCAGTTTCCCGACTAGAACCTACAGGGTCAAAACACTCTATGTTAGATATCTAGGTATGCTTGACATATCTTCGCTAACAAACCTACCCATACGATATAAAATCCCGACTCGTAATTATACATATTATTATAATACACGCATCAGTTAGGGTTCACGTTCTCGAAAATCGATTTAGTGTTCGTTTTCAGAAAATACGTATACTCGTCATTTTACGAAATTAGGGTTAGTGGGTTTTGACCAAAATATTCACCACAACAAACAATCAAGTTCATATAAAAAATATATATATATATATACATTCGCTCGATGTCCCGATAATCATCAGATAAGCTCTCATATTTCCGTAGTTTGTTTATCAGGCAGCGTCTCCTTTGATTATCAGACTACCCGCCGAAAAATAAATCAACGTCACAACAATAACAACTATAATAAATCACCATTCCATTCCAAATATCCCAATCACCGATACAATTCAATAATACAATATTTACTAATTAACTAATTCGATCTGTAATAAAAATAGAACACTAATTTTATTTATTTTAAAATATTAGGACTCAGAACCGCGTCATCACCGTCCACCGTAGGCTCGCCGAGGCTCATCGCCGACGGCGATAAGATTTATTGGTGCCTGATACTTGTCGGGTTTCCAAACAAATCCTATTGATTTAAAATACCCTCGCAACTAACTTTAATAGTTTCGGTATTTTTTTTTCAAAATTCTTACTAAAATAGTCCGAATAAATAATATAGATTTTCATTCGAGATTTTCAATAATATTTTCGAATAATTTCAGTTTAACATCATATAAACAACCGCAACAACACAGGCAACATGAGACCACACCGCGAGTCAGCGGCCACGCGCCACCACCATCCTCACCGTTTTCGGTGAGGGGCGGCGAGAGCCAAGAAAACAAAAGCACAGAATCAATTCACACAACAAAACTCTTCACCCAACTTATGTATACATACAACCCATATATATATATATAGCAATTAAGCAAAAAATCGGAGCAAACAGCCAAGATGGCCGGAAAATCCAAGCTGCCGGATACCTACCAAAAAAAAAGAAGGAATAAGAGAAAAAGAAAGGAGTGAAGGAGGGATTAGAACACAGGGGAGATCGAGAGGAACAAAGAGAGAACCGAGAGAGAGTTCGAAGAGAGAGATTGAGAAGGGAGGGTGGAGGAGGTGAGAAAGGGGGGGAGGAGGTTAATAAAATAAAATAATATAAAAAATCACAGCCTGCCACGTTTCAGGCAATTGAAAATTTAGAGCCTGCCTGTTTTACACGTGTTCGGGCTCACAATTATACAAATTTCTGATTCGTTTCTCGTTTAATTTATGTATCAACTATTCTTTAAAAATTTTCAAAAAAATTGAAATTTTACTACCAAAAATCTCTAAATATTTAAAAGTCCATAAAATAAAATTTTCATGATTTGTAGAGTATTTTTGAAACGCAACTCGTGCCGTATTTCATATTTAACGAGCCGAGCTGTATTTAAAACAAATTCAGAAAATCACGAAGATACTTTTAAAATGTTACAAATATCCCGAAGTTAATAAAAACATTAATTTCAAAATTTTAAAACAATTTTTGAAATGCAATTTATACCCGATTTTTGCAATTAAACGAATCAACGCGGGGTGATATTATTCCAAAAAATTCCCAAAATAATTTTAAAATTCTCGAAATATTCCGAACTTCAATAAATATGAGTTTCATAATTTTTTTGAACAATTTTAGAATTAAATATGTATTTTCGAATAAATGCAATCAGAAAATCATACAGGGCTAAATAATTGATGAAATATTGATCTCTAAATTTCATAAAATCCTAATAATAATTATTGCAATTATAAAATCATAAAAACAATTTTAGAAACAATCCAAATATTTATGCAAATAAATCTGCCATATAACCACTTTTAAAAGTAATAACGAGACAATACATCTCAGCAAACAATTATACAAATAATCCTCGTAAACCACTAACCACACATAACCAATAATAAAATAACACACGGCTGACAGAACCCATACACATATTTTACTTATCTAATTATTCAATAATTACATATTTAAATAAGGCGAAAAAAATATACGAGTCGTTATAACAATAATCTTGAACCTTTACCAAAATTCAATAAAATTGCTATTTTAAATAGAACTGCTAAACTGAATGTGCATAGATCTTATAGAGTTAAAAATGTCAAGATAAATCCTGACGGAGTAATTCCTAATGGATCAAATCCTGACAAGAAATCTACTAATGCAAAAATACATAAGATGTCTAAAAGGACCCAACAAACGCAGGTTTATAAAAATTTATGACCGATTTCCATATTTCTGATTACAGGGAAACAAAAAGAATGTGCTTGTCGTGGACAATGGCTGTTCAGCACATATGACTGGAACTAAATTCCCGTTGTCAGAATATGAGGAGAAGGCTGGCCCAATGGTTTCCTATGGAGATAGAAATGTAGGAAAAACATTGGGATATGGCAATATAATCATTGGAAATGTCATCATCTTAAACGTAGCTCTGGTAGATGGACTGAAGCATAACTTGTTGAGCATTAGTCAAATTACTGACACGGGTTTCTTTGTCGTGTTATATGATACGCACTATGAAGTAGTTCATAAGATCACAAAGAAAACTATTTTCAAAGCATATTGACATGGAAACATTTATGAAGCCAAACTTTATGCAAATACTGATGGTCCTAAAACTTCTCATCTCAACTTCAATAATCTTTATGACTTGGTGAGAGAAGAATGTAATCATGAAAATGTTGTACTTGGGGAAAAAATCTTAAATCAGGAAAGAAGGCAAATCCTGATGATAATGCACAAGTTGAGGGAGAGAAGTGGAGATCTATTCAATCAGGAACAAACAATACAGTTACATGGGGAGTTTTGCATGGATCTAATCATGTGGTTTACATTATTAATGATTTGTCAATGTCTGACTGATTGAACAATGCTGATGAGATTCTTTATTTTTCTAATAAATTCATCAATACAAATGCTGAGGGGAAGAAATCATGATTAAATTCTTGATTTTGGATTGCAAATTTATCTCAGCTAGTGATGGACAAGACCTGATTTTATTTAAAGAGGACG
The DNA here is from genome assembly GCF_009905375.1 of Apium graveolens. Classification (NCBI taxonomy): domain Eukaryota; kingdom Viridiplantae; phylum Streptophyta; class Magnoliopsida; order Apiales; family Apiaceae; genus Apium; species Apium graveolens. The sequence goes on along the minus strand of NC_133652.1, from coordinate 294,751,036 downwards.
ATCAAGAACACCGGTTTATGACATGATTCATTTGATATTACACAATGTTTTCTGATTACAACAAAATGGTGTTGGCTATAATAGGTTTTTACAATCAATTTTTACATATCTTTTACGCGGTGAACGTTTTGAAACAAATGAACTTCTGAGGATCTTTCAAATCAATTTTAAATCTTAGACTGATTTAGCAAAAAATAAAGATATTTTTAGGAGAGGAAAAGTTTTACCACAAGAATTGTGGGTATTTTTGTCTAACAAAATGCCTTACAAGTATAGGGCACATCCTACCCTATTCCTGACCAAAGTGTCTATTTTTCTTCACTTAAATCGAAACACTCTATCACCTCCGATTCTTCTCAAAAGGAATCAGTTGCAAAATCAAAGACAATAGCTAAGACTGATGTGTCTCAGAGACAATAAAGTCTAAAGGTTGTCTCATATTTACATAAATTTTTAGAGCAAAAAGGTGGAGCAAGGAAGAAAAATGTTTTATCAGTAACAAAAATTAAGGAGAATGTAAGTAGAAGGAAAAGGAAAATTAGAGTTGGTGTTAAGCTGATTGATGAACCATCAGACACTGAGAGTGACAGTGATGGTCCAATTGTATTCAAGATGCCTGTTAGAATAGTGAAGGTTACTGGTGCTAATGCAGAACAAGACCAAAGCTCTATTGTAGCTGCTAAGCCTAAGAAAAGGAGACTGATGAATGCAGTAGAAAAGGTTCAAAATAAATCAGATGGTCTTAAAGTGTTGGTTGTTATTGCTCTGGATCAGGCATCTACACATCCTGAAAAGTCATTGTTAAATCCTGACAGGTCTCAAGCAATTCTTGACAAGACAGTGATAATTCCTGATAAGACAGTTACTAAATCTCAAGCAGCCAAGATAGTTGAAATTGCTATGGAAGTTTGTCTGCAGAATTCTATTAAGAGAAAATCACAGACTTCCACGGTTTTTCAAACTTAAAATACCAAACTTCAATCACCACAGAAGGGTTACAATACACAAGAACCATCTTCTCAAAGTGAAGATGCACCTGTTAATGCCCCAGCTACACAAGAACCACCTGCTTAAAGTGTAGGTGCAATCATAATATCACATTTGACTATTCCTGACATTGCTCAAGAAAGTAATATTTATGTGCCTAATGATATTCTGAAGAAAGTACAAGACATGGAAGCTAATAAAAGGACATTGTTGGATTGGATGTTGTTATCAACGACCCTATCTTTGAGGGAAGCACACAAGAACCTACAGTTCAAAGGATTGAAGAAGCTTCTACACCTCAAGTCATACAAGAACCAACAGTTCAAAGTACTATTGCAGACTTAGTATCAAATCCTAATATGGGGTCAATTCCTAACAACCAGCAAATTCTTGACACAAGGACAAGTCCTGACGAAGATGTTCCTGATTCTACAAATCCAGATGTACTGATCACTTCTCAAGATAAGACCGAAGCCATCTTGGCACACCCACTCACGGCCATACCAATGGTTTCTACTGCTCAAGGTATAAATCTTTTACACTCTATCTTATCTGAGAGAATGATTATGAATAGACCTATTGATAGGACTACCTCTATTTATATGAATCCAGACCACTATTCTTTTCCATCTCTTATTTCTTCTTTTTCTGGAGAGTTGAGCCTTTCTAGTGAGTTTGTCAGAAAAGATTTAGAGAAAAACAGAATTATTGAGATGTAGTCTCTTGAACTGGCAAAAGGAGAGGTAGAAAAGAGTGAAAATAGTGAGCAAAATATTACTATTGAAAGTAATATATGTGAGAGATGTGATGAGATTAGTTTAAAAGAACAGAGAGATTTAGGTACTCATGGTTCTTTTCTTACACGATTTACACATGTAACTAAGCCTTCTAAGTCAAATCCTGATTTAAAGCTCAAAGGCATAGTTCCTAATTCTTATTCTGATATTCCTGAGAAATCTTTTGGTGATCATGATGGTTCTGATGATGCTAATCTTGATACTGCTTCTCTGAAAGCTTGTATTGACGCATCTAGATTGTCTAATTTTGGTTCATCATTTGTTCATGCTCCTACTCTTCATCCTCATAGGGCTCATGAATGGAATCATTCTGGGAGATTATCTAGTAAGAAAATCTCTGTTGAATCTGCTCAGACTTTAGCTGATCATGCTGTCCAATTAGTTTCAAATTCTGATATGAGAGCATCTATCAAATCCACTATAGTGTTAGTCAAAGGAATGCATTCTTCTGTCTCTGCCCTCAAGCAAGATAATGTTGATCTTAGATAAGAGATTGCTGATCTTTCTGTGATTATTAAAGGTACAAATAAACACTGTGGTTTGATAAAGAGAGTGTTTAGCCTGGAAGCAAAAGAAGATCACATGTCTGAGAAGCTGACAGCTTTGGAAGCTGGTCAAAATGCTACAAATTCAAAGTTGGATGCTATTCTCTCTCTTTTACAAAGTTTAGATGCCAAAAAGGGGGAGAAATTATCAAAGAAAAAATGTCAACCTGAATCAATTTTGAGGAAAAATACCAATTCTGATGATGATGGTGACAAACAAGAGAAGGAGACCTCTGATGCAGTGAAAGTTCAAACTGGAACTAGAATTCAAAATCAAAAGACACAGTCAACTCAAGTCTCTAAGTATAGATCACATGGATCTAATACAGAAGCTTTTCTTGTTATTCCTAGTTCAATTCCTGATGACAAAATTACAAGTTCTGATTCTTTTGCTGACATTGATTGAGTGATAATAATTCCCGATTTGTGAAAACTGAAGAAGAAGAAGTTTCATTTCGGATAGATTTACAGATTATCTCTGCTTATGTAGAAGCTGTCAATGCTGAAAAATTCAAGAAAGAAGAAATGGTTTTTGACAGAGAAGAAAGGGCACATGAAGGAAAAATCAGAATTGATGTGGACAAAGCAGATCAAGTATACAAGAATATGCTTAAAAGATGTGAGAGGAATAGCTGGAGGAGTACAAATATGAAGATGTTACATGAAAGAGTAGAAAAGGAGAGCTCAAGTATTTCTAAAGATCAAGAATAAATACAAATGGAGAAAAAATGTTGATCTCATTTTTAATGATAAATTGAGCTTTACTCCTGGAGGAATAAGTATGGATGGTTTACTTGGTTCTAATACCATGGGAGATAAGAAGTCTTGATTAGTACAAGCCATGAATCTCAAGTTGATTGAACCATTCACAAGAGCCGGAATATGACATCATGAAGCTAAACTTGTCAACTGAAAGTTTTGAACTTCACACTTGTTGATAGTCTTGGTCCGAAAGTAACTGCTGATCATCTAAATAAACTTGAAGCTGTGAAGATTATACTTGACAAACATAATAGATCTGAATCTAAATAGAAGATCTTACTCTTATTACAAAATGATCAAATTCAAGTTCTTTCACTTGATGAACTGATGATCATGTGTACAAAGGAATTGAAATACATTCACTATTTGCTAAGAGTTGAAGATGAAACTTCAAGGTTATGGTCAAACATGATTCTTGTTAATAACAGAAGAAGGATACTGGATGATGGTAAATATTATTTGGATCATATGTTCCTACATACATAAATTTCAGAGGGCAAGAAGTCAACATGAAGAAATAAGGAGATGTCATTGAAAATATTCTTACTCAGAGGCATATAAGCATGAATCCTGATGGCACTACAAGAAACAGAGTAAAAGACATCACCCTTTTAATAACGGTCTGAAAAGCCACCGATATTAACAGGTTTTTTAACATCATTTGATTTTTAAATAATGTTAAAGGATTTATAGACATCGGTTTAAAACATAAATATTGTCTAATCTCAAATTTAAAAATAAACAAAAAAATAGCGAGAGAACAATTGTATGTATCCCCCTTTCTTCTTCCCTCACCTCACTTCACCCTCCCCAGTCTCTCTCTCTCTCCCTCTCCCTCTTCAAGGTTCAACCCCGTATTTACCTACAATTTCACAACAGAACCCCATTCTAAGAACTTATATATAAACCCTAATTTCAATTAAGTATAAATGAAGCATATTTAGTTCAACACGTCTTCAATTTCTTGATTTTCTTTCTACCATTAGTTGAACCCATCTTTAATTAATAAGGTTGGGTTAATGTTTCCTCAAATTTTTGTACAAACTTTCTTGTTTTTCTCTATAAATCTGGGAGTTTATTGAGTTTGGGTGTTGGTTTCTTCTGTTAAGGTCTGAACTCTATGTTCTTTCTATGAAATTAAAGAGTTCACTAGTAAAAGTTTGGCAGTGTAAGCCTATTTTGTAATAACAATTTTCTATCTTATAAGTTTGGCATCATTTTGTTATAAGATTACTTAGTCATTATGGATGGAATCAGATTTTGGATTTTCTGTTTCTGATCATTGTCCTCTTTTGTTCCAAAAGGAAATTAATTAATTCTAAAATGCTATGTTTTGTTAATATGGTAAAAAGAATGTTTAGATTGAGAAAGTCCGCTGATCAATCACAATTGCATTCCTAGTTTTACTTGTTTATTAATTAAGTTAAGCTGCAGATGCTATATAAATCTGTATGATGCCCCTCTAAAATCTGCTGCTGAAGAAGACGAGGCAAAGATAGAGAATGACAGAAGCGCGAGCTAAGAAAGTATTTCAAATGTTTCACGTAATTTATTAGTTTTCTTTCCTCTATGTTCAATTTATTTTCTAATTTTCGGTTTTTCCAGGAGGCGGAAGTAAAAACTGAGGAATCAAGTGTTAATGTCTCAAAAGCAGGGATGTCGCATGTTGAACTAGGTAATCCAGATCCTCATGAAAAAAAGCTGTTGCAGGTCACCCTGGACTCCTCTTCAATTGCAAAATTTTGATAAAATGAATATTGTGTATCATGCCTTGAGCAATTGTATTGGGAAGTAAATATATTGTTGTAGGTCGAAGACCCTTTGTTGGAAGCCATAAATTATTTAAAGTTGCTTCAGAAGCACTCACCTAATTCCTTGGAGACACATTTGCTTTCCTTTGAAATATATATGAGAAAGCATAAAATTCTCCTGGCCCTCCGGGTATCTCAATGTTGACAATAGTTGCAGCCTTTGAAATACGTAAGGGACAATAATTATCTATACTAAGTAAAACTTAACACATGTTCCGTGTATAACATGTGTTGCAGCCAAAGTAAAAGTCAATTATAAAGTTGGAGCATTTGTAGTAATTTCGGACTTAAAGTTTGTAATGTAGATGTTTGTATATTGGTAAAAGCTAATTATGTGTAATTATGGCCATAATGTAGATGTTTTAATTTCGGTGGATGTTTGGATGTAAAATGGTGCTAATATATTGGATGTTTGGATCTTAAAAAACTGGTGGTATTAGATGTTGATGAAAATAGAATTGGCTATTGTGATATTGTTTTGGTTTATATGTATGCAAGAACAGGATTCATATACCAATCAAACCTAACAAATAACTGATATCCTATGGAGGTTTGACATCAACTTATTATATAGAAACCAATGTCTCTTATAAACAAAACATCAATTTAGTTTAAGATTACCGATGTTACATTGCATCTTTAATAACACTTCAAATGTTATCTTAACACTACGCCATAGATTGCTTTAAGCAACACCCTAAATGTGTTGCTATAGACACGAAAAAATATTTCTAAAGGCCCAAAAAGGGCTAAGACAACATCAAAGCTATGTTGACCCGTAGCTAGTTAGTATAGGTATCTATAGCAACATAGAAGCTACTCTATTGCAACACAACAAATCCTGTTACAATAGATCTAAATAGCAACGTACTTTGGTCTCTATAGTAACATACATACGTAATGTGTTGCAACAGATCTTAGAATTTCTTTCATAAATTTGGGCCCCACAATGGGGCCCACATAAATAATTCTTAAAAATTCATATTCAATAATTTGTTTTGTTCTTTTTTCCTTTTATTTTTATAAATATAATCATAAATAGTCAAATGTTTAAATCTAAAAATAAATTGAGATACTCCAAAAATAATTACATTAATAACTCAATTTAAATCAATAAATATGAACTCATGAATTATTACAATATAATAAATCAAGTTTGGTAAAATACATCTAGTACCAACAAGTTCTCTAGTATCACAGAGTATCACAGAGTGCTGCTAGAGATGGAGTTGTCTCCCTGCTCCTAGGCTTACCCAGTTGCTGCTTGTGCTTCTTTTCCTTCTTCATCCTTTTGCGTTCGAGGTACTATGGATCATCCCAAAGACAAAATCAAAGGAGCAGGTATATGTTAAGCTTGGTGACCAAACCCTTGAAAATACTTCTTAGCAACAAATACTATTACTTCAAACAAATAAATGCCTCTTGAGTACTCATGCTATCTCCCGTTGTTTTCAAATTTACAAGAAAGAAACAAAAATCTCTCGTAGTTCCTTGGTTCAACAGCATGCATCTAGTAGCAACAAAGATTTTCAGGAAGACGACTTTGCAAATAAACGGCGATCAACATATACATTCAGCATTTAAGGTTAGAATAATCTGTCACTAAGCCTTGTTAGCAAGTGAATTTGTTCCAGATTATATATTGTTCATTCTTGCAATAATGATGTTCTCTATTGTACAGTACTATGCAAACTCATACAACTGTAACCTTCCTCAATTTACCGAAAAATTACAAATATACAAGATTATGCAGACATGTTCAATACCATAGGTTTTATCCTTGCAGTAAAAAAACTTCATAAGTTTTTCTGCATCTAATGTCTAGCAAGGCGGCTCAAGGGAAACATATACCTACAATATTGATCTTAATAATCAATTAAAGCCTTTGGGCATGCACATCCAAGTTAAAACACATAAATCGGTCGTATTAACTAACAAATGGTTCCCAGAAACTTATTGGCACTCCTCCTGCCATAGTTATACATGTATCATATGTTTCAAATGAAGGATCAAACAATATTAATTCATCACCTGGATTAATTACTGTGAAAACAAAACCCAATTTAGATAAATTCCTAGAAATCCACTAGCAAAAGATAAATGTACAACAATAAAAAGCGTACTTGCAAACATTGTCGCGGCAAATGCCTCGGTCTGACCACATCAAATAACTATATCGGTAACTGGATCAACATCTAAACCGTGCATTTGCTTCATTCTGTCATTCAGATTGTCATAAATTCCTTGGACGTGCCTTTAATAATCAAGCCGCGAACAATATCATCAATTTATTATTAACTATTAAGTAAAACAACATACAGGTAGTATCTTTTTTCTTTAATATGAATCATATTACAGTTTTACTACTTTATTTATATCATGCAGGTCTAGATCCTACAAAAATTAACAAATTGATATTCACCGCAACATCATATCAGTAGCTGTGACTTGTTTAACATCTAATGGAAGCAGGCATTGAAAAAAACAAGGTCATTTGGTTTCTTTAAGTAGTTATCTACATAGTACAGACGAACTAGGTAGGGGAGGAGATCTCCATACTTTGTACTTTGTATTATAAGACCCAGAGATGCAAAAAAGAACAAGAGCAAAGATGTTGTTGATAGCTATGATACTTTTAAGCTGTCAAAGAAAGAGGTTATCTGTCATATAGCAAAATTTGTACCAAGTAATAGGCATATGCAAGTCAACAATTTAGATTGTTAAGATCGTTAACAAATAGATATTGTAGCTTTACACATGACTCATCAAGTTTCATATCGTTTGAAGACACCATTCTGGAGAAGACAAATTAGCAATCTAAATACCAAATTGGCCTAGAAATTTACATTCATTTGCTAAAAAAAACCTCTTGTAAATTTAAGCCTAAATTTAAAAGTATTATGGTATCATTTATATTTATAAAATCATTGTACTACTACCATTTATCCTAAATTTAAGTCATGTTATTCACCAAAATAAACATAAACATCTAGCAACTAATTACGGTAGTAAGGCAATCAAAACAAGAACATAAATCCTTAAAAAATTATCACCATCCCTTCGCACATCAATATTATTTTTAAAATCCTAAATTTACGGTATTAAAGTGATGATTATACCTCAAAATCAAAATGAATGAAGATGGAGCCATAGATGTTAGAATCGAAATCAAGGCTTGAACCCTAATTGAACCTTGAATTCAAATTTAATCTCGTTGACCAATGAATTCAATCTAAACATAGCTTCAACCTTAATTTAGACGGAGAGAAACATTGAGTGAAGAAGCAGAGAGAGAACCCTAATTTGGACCACGAGACGAGTGAGGGAAGGGGGAGAAAACCGTAATTTGGGTCATTTCCTCCGAAGAATTCATGGCCTAACGGAAAGGTAAATGTTCTTCCTCAACATTGTAAGTGATAAAATCACTTCCAAAGTCCTTAAAGACCTTTGCACGCTTACTCCTTCTAGGTTCCTCCACTTCACTGGAGAAGACCCACATTTTTCATCCATTCTATTTGATTATGAATGAAACTCAATGTGCAAGTGGGATCATTATTAGAAATGCTTTAAGAATATCTTCTTTCATTGGAAACACGTCCTTAAAGAAGGGTTCATCACGAAATTCAACTATAGTATTCACCAAAATACCATCAATGTTAGATTTTATTAATAACAATCTCGTAGCAGTAGTGGAATAACCATAACCTAGAAAGAGAGTATCAACAATTTTCAATCCTAATTTCTTCCTTTTATGTTAATGGACAAGTACCCTTGCAAGGCACCCCACACTCCAAGATATTTTAAACTAGCTTTCTTACTTTTCCATAACTCATTAGGGGTCTTTTCCAAATATTTTAAAGGGACTCTATTCAGAATATGCCAAGCCGAATTCAGAGCCTCTCCTTACATGTAGTTAGGCGACCCGGAGTTAATAAGAATAATCTTGATCAAATCCAAAAAGGTTCTATTCTTTCGTTCTACCACTCCACTATACTCAGGTGTGTATGGTGAAGTGACCTCAGGAACTACACTGCTGCTTTTGAAAAATTCATCAAATGAATTACCCGTATACACACCACCTTTATCGGACTTCTTTCTTCCCTTACATTCGAATCCCAAATATATATTATATATGCTTTTAATTTTATTTTTGTGTGTATATATGTGGTTGTTATACTGAATACCTCAACTATTTTGGTGCGAACAATTATGCCGTGATTAATTGTAGTTGTTATGTGGGTTGTTAAATGATTGTTAAATTGATCATAAAAGTGAGTTATGGTTGATATAGAGGATCTTTTATGTAGATGTTGAGGTCAATAAAACTGTGTAGGTAGAATTTGAGACCTCGGTTGATTGGTTAAAAGTTAATTAATTGAATTCAAACCATTTTTAAGTGTGAGTGTATGAAGTGATTTTTTGGCTCTTTTCTGCATTATTATTTATAATATGCAATTTAATATCGATTCAGAGTGTATGAAGTAATTTTTTGGCTCTATTTTGGACTATTATTTATAATATGCAATTTAATGTCGAGGCCGTGTGTTTTATGTCAATTGTTGAATAAATATAAATAAGAGTCCATCAAGGTAAAATAATAATAAGATAATATATATTCAACTTCTTTGTTGCAGAATCTTTAATAAAAAATTAATAATTAAAAACTTAATTCTCCAGTCTAGCCGCTACGCCATAAGTGCACATAGGCAATGGTTTTTATCCAGCGTTGCACGAAAAGCGTTGCACGAAAAGCGTTGCATTATCTATAAAATTTTCAGTTTATTGCAACACAGTGGAGAAAGCGTTGCAGTACATTGAAGCTACCGTTGCTAATAACTGTTAGTGTTGCACAACATGCAACACTAGAGGTCAAACCGTTGCATTAGATTTTTTTTATTTAATAAATGCTGACATGGAAAATAAATTTGAGATTGCATGCTGATGTGGCATGTCACGTCAGCATTTTGGGCCCAGATGTGAAACCCACTGGTGATGTGGCATACTTACGTGGCATGCCACGTCAATATGCTGGCGAGGCATGCCACGTCAACATGCTGATGTGGCACTAGTGGGTCCCACACGTGGGGCCCATAATGCTGACGTGGCGTGCTGACGTGGCAGAAGTGGGGGCCACTTGCTAACGTGGGAGCTGACGTGGTAGCTGACGTGGGAGCTAACGTGGCACTTCAGGTGTTGCATTTGCTTTCTGGTGTTGCAGTAGGTTATTTAGTGTTGCCTTAGATATTGTACTATTCTTAAAATTTATTTGTTATATTCGTCTTCTAATTTTTTAAAAATAATTTTTAATTGATCCAACCGTACGAATGTAATTTCCTACTAGTTTTAGAGGTGTGTAATTTTTTTTTAAAAAAAAATAAATTTTATATCACGTGCTTTTATAATAGTCAAACCACGGTGCACACGGGTTCCCATTACGTAATCTTGTTCTCGGCGGTGATTCAATTTTTTTTTAAAATTTTGTTCAACGATCCAACTGTACGGATGATGATACCTACTAAATTCAGAGATGTCTAAATGTTTTTTAAAAAAAATTAGATTTTATAGCGTGTGTTTTCATAATAGTCATATTACGGTCAACACGGGTTCCTATCACCAAGTCTTGTCCCGAGTGATGATTCTATTTTTTTTAAAAATTTTGTTCAACGATCCAACCGTATGAATGATGATACCTTTTAATTTTAGAGATGTCTAATTTTTTTTAAAAAAATTAGATTTTACATCGTGTGTTTTTATAATAGTCAAATTACGGTCAACACGGGTTCCTATAACCAAGTCTTGTCCTGAGTGGAGATTCTATTTTTTTTAAATTCTTGTTCAACGATCCAACCGTACGGATGATGTTACCTACTAATTTTAGAGATGTATAATTTTTTTAAAAAAAATGTAGATTTATATTATAATAGTCAAATTACAGCCAACACGGGTTCCTTTTACAAAGCCTTGTACCGGGTGGTGATTCTATTTTTTTTAAATTATTGTTCGACGATCCAACCATACAGATGATGTTACCTACTAATTTTAGAGATGTACAATTTTTTTTTAAAAATTAGATTTTATATCGTGTATTTTTATAAAGTCAAATTACGGTCAACACGGGTTCCTGTTGCCAAGTCTTGTCACGGGTGGTGATTCTATTTTTATAAATTATTTTTCGACGATCCAACCTTACGGATGATTTGCAGAGTTCCCGAAGCCAAATATTTGGGCGGCTATTTTCCCCCCTTAATGAAAAATTGGGCGGACTATTTTCCCCAATTGAAATTTCACTAAACTTAAATTTCCCCCAAATATCACTTTCTCACCTGCTATCTCTCAAGATAAGTGGCCTCCAATTATATCTTTCTCAATATCACACTTCCACCTTCACATCACGACCACCAATGCATTTCCGCATCCGTGCTTATCTCACCGTCGGAGAAGATAGTGTTGTCAGTGCCGTAGTCGGAGTTTAGTTTATAGGAGAAGTTTGTAGATTCGTGCTTGAGATCGATGGGAGACGACGAAATTACTTCGCTGATGATGGAGGATGTGGTTATATTAAGCCAGAAGCTCAATTCGCTCTATTAGCTTTCAATCTCTGAAAGCTTGTTGTTGTTAATACTAATTTTCTGTACTTATATATTGTCTGTGTATGAGTTATTGAAAAAAGATCAGGAATGGATCAAGTTTATGTGTGTATGTGTGTACGAGAATAAAAGATAATTTTATTTTATCATCAATTGATATATTTTGATTTTAATGGTGGTCAATGTGAATTGTGCAGGTGAGCTTCTCACTTTAGTTGTTAGTGTTGTTTTGGTGTATTCTTCAAGGGCCAGGGCTTTAGTGAATTAGGTTTTTTTTTTGTCTTTTATAATTTGCGTGCATTTAGTGGTTCGTTTTGTTTCGGTTTTTTCCTAATTGAGACATTTATGCATAGTGTTGAAAGAATTGTTCCAATGAAATTTGTGAATGTTGGATTTTAAAATAATTTTAATCACCAAGAACTATCATTTTAATATTATTTTTAAGGATTACATTAGGACTCTCTTGGAGTCGCTCTTAATGATTTTGTTCAGAAGCCACATTTGGTAAACTTTGTGCTGTGTCAACAATCTATCAAGCACCCTCACCCTTAAATTATAATATTATAGTATAAGCTATTACCCGCCCACGACTGTTTATCATTTTTCAAGTCTTATTGATGGAGGAAGACATGGCTTACCTGATGTTTTTGTATAGAGAGGAAGTATATCCGGTAGAATGAGATCCAAATCATGAAATAGTGCTAGCATCTTCTTCTGGTGATAGGAGGTTGATGGTCTGGATTTGAGCAGGTACTCTAAAATGTAGAAATATATATCTATTTATCTTCCATCATCATAGTTTATACTGTGCTGTGACCTGATTTTATAGTATTCTACTCATTTTTCAGTGTAGATTCACCCATGATTGCAATTCCCTCTTGCAATAGTTTCTAGTTTTCAGTAAACTGACCAAAGGGCTAGTGTTTGGCGCCAAGGACTAGGATATTGATACAATGACTTCTCCTTATGCAAAATTAAAAGAAGATGTGAACAACAGAACACCTAAATTTTCTTGCTTCCATTTGCTTGTTATAAAATGAAAGAAAATCACATTATCAACAACTCTATAGCTACTGTATCTACTGGTGTTTTGTATATCGTCGATTTGGAATTTTTAAAAATTGGTTGAAATATCAGTAATAACATGTTTTACATATTAGAAAGTCACTCCGTATTAAAATACAATTAGGTGCATTTGAGATTAATGATGCGCGACCGTAGTTTTTTTCCCTTCAATATATCCTAGCTTACAAGAATTATGTACATTCTATTCTTGCAGTATAAGAGATGAACAACTGGAGGGAGAAGTGAAAGATGGCCCTCCTGAGCTGCTTTACTCCCATGGTGGCCACAAAGAAAATTTATCAGATTTCGGATGTAACAAGATTGAGTCGTGGGTTACTTCAAGTGTAACAAAACTAAGTACCACCCATTGGTAATCTTCTATTCAGCAAGCCTTCGTGCTGCTCTGTTAACAGTTACTTGTTTATATATTGTAAGCACATCAACATAACTGATTTAATTGATACTTTACCAAAGTGTGTACGCAGCCTTGGTTACGTGTTTTTATATCTTGTTATATAAATTGTATTATTTCTTTGTCATAGCATCCAACAAGGTGAGAGAGTCCTCCCGTTAGAGCTTTAAATGAGAGTGTTCATATTGCATTTGGTCTCTCCTTAAAAAGACAGCTATTATAGTTTACTGTCCATCAGAATATCCATTGATTTTAAAGGGTAACAAGTTCTGGTATTAGTCATCATCTTAATTTCAGGTGTTGAGTGCTTGTATTTATAAAACTTTGCACCCTGTAATAGTAAGGATACATAGAACAGTAAGTTTGTCCTTAATGTTCAGTGTTTAAATACACTTTAAATTAAGGAACATAAAAAGCATAAGAAACTCAAATCCTCAGCTTTTTTATGGACAGAAGAAGTGTATACACTAAGTAGAATATTTACTGTTCAACAACTTTTTGGTTTAGAGCAAGTAGCAAAACAGAGCAACAAAAATTTAAATCCATAACCTCTCTTTTTGATTTCTATTTTTACTTGCTCTTAACCACTTCTACTTTTAACATTTATATGTGAATGAGATGTTGTTAATATGTTATGTTTTACTACTATTTTATTTCCTTATATTATCTTATTCTTTTTAATTTTTTGAACCCCATGGCATGCCTACTGAATTCCTTTTTTTCATCGTATGCCAGATTCAGTATGTCAAATTACTGTTCATTTAATATAATTTATGTAACCGTAATATATGTCGTTTTTCAAATTGAATAAGCAAATAATGTATAAATTATACCCACATAGTTTTATGTTCTAACCCTTCTGTTCAAGCTTTGCGTAGGAGCCTGTTCTTCCTGCAACCTTCCTCCGAACACGCACAATTTTAATGCTTGGAAATATGTATGCCATCAAATTTCAAGCATGGAGGAGCATTTTAAGAAAAGAATTTAGAATTTACGAGATCTGGAGGAGGATTGGCTCAGGAAATTCATGTATAAATTTTTTACTAACATGGTTATGCTCTAGAACATTCCTATGATCATGGCAGTGCTTACATTTGGACTTGTACTTTGGTTGAATGTCGTTCTCCTTGATGTAGGAAAAGTGTTTACTATCATATATCTTTCATTATTGAGTATTTTGATATTTTTGCTCTTTTGAAGTTAGAAATTATGTACTTTGATAGTTCGAACCAAAGTATGTATCTGGTTTCATCTATGCTTGTTGATAAGACTTTAGAACCGGTTTAATAAGTTTTAAGTTTCGTTAGATGCATGTTGTATTGAATGTTGGATGCCTTATTTGGCCGGAATAATGTAAAAGCAGAACAATTATTTCAAAAAATTTATTTTTGTAGTGTTGCATTTGACTCTATACGGTGTTACGTAATACTAAACATGATGTTGCATATTAATAACAATGGTGTTGCAGATGACTAAAATCAGTGTTGCATTACATATTGTAGGACCACTGCTGACATGGCAAAAGTGGCTCCGACCGCTAATGTGGAAAATATGGGACCCCTTGCTGACGTGTCAAAGTAGGGGCCACTACTGACGTGGAAATATGACGTGTCACTTGCCACGTAGGACACAGTAGTGATGTGACTTCATTTTATGTGACAATAATTGTTATTGTCATTGTATGCTTTTACTGTTACAAAATACGCATAATGCAACGCTTTCTAGTGTTGCATAATTCGTTGCCTTAAGGCTCTACAGCCACGTCCACATTGGCAACCCCTACCTGGTGTTGCCTATTACCTTATGCAACACCATTTAGGCCTTACTCAACTGTATAGTAGGGATTACCTATGTGCACTTGTGGCGTAGTATATGGCTATTCTTTATTTATATATTCATGATCTTATTCACAGAAGGCATGTTAATAACCTAATTGTATACTAGATGATAATTTTTGCTTCCAAACTTTATATCTTTGTTACCTTTTCGATTTAATTTAGGAAATGGGAAGAGTTTGCAGTTTGTAAAGGTCAGAATTGAGGTACTTTGTGATTTTTTATGTTTTCTTTTTGGCTTATTAACTTAATGCTCTTGTGAAATATAATTATCTTGGTTGTACAACACAGGGCTGATCCTTTCAACTATTACAAATTATAACATTCTCTACTAGTATATTTTGGGACTTAAGTTTTGTCAGTATTATGGTTAAATACATTCTCCAATAGAACCAAAGATTAGTAAAAATTCAAATATATATTGTTAAAACGTGTTTGATACATTAATTATAAAACAATAAATAATGTGAATAAGGCTATTTAACAACATAAATTTAAAAAAAACCGATATTATATAACACCTATAACAACGGTTACCTACATGAATTAATGGTAAACTGTATTTTTCGTACCAGTTACATATAAATAAACGATATCTGAAATTTATAAAAATATTATAAGACATTAGAAATCTTCCAAAAGTGTTGTATAAGACTACTTTACACATCATGTAAAACCGATGTCTATGTAAAATTAACTTTAACATCAGTCACGATCCATTTTTATATATACATTGTTGTTTACCCAATATATAAAATCTCTTTCTAGTAGTGGCTTGAAAATATTCAAAGCTAACAGCTTCAACCATATATGAATTGCTACATAATTTGTTGTTTTGGCCCTTAAAGTATTAATATTTGTACCCATAGATCCCAAACTTACCATATAGGAATTGCTACATAATTTGTTGTTTTGGCCCTTAAAGTATTAACATTTGTACCCATAAATCTCAAACTTAAGTTGTAAGGAATTTTTTGAAAGGGAGGGTCGGGATTCACGGGCAAGAGGGTGTTTGTGAGGGTTGTGGACTAATAGAAAATAGAGTGTTATGTAACCCGCAGCCCCTACCCTTCGGGTGTGCACTAGGTAAACCCTATAAGCTCACGCAATAACTTGCAAATCACGTGAACCAAGGTAAACTGCATTTAAGCCACATGCTCTGACTCAGGAGGCATAATCATAAATTCTCCTCTATCCTCTCTTTAACCAACTGAGCCAACCCTCGCTGGCGAAAATAGAATGTGTTTCAAGGCCACAAATAGGGGTGTTGTTGATGGTTATGCGCTAGTTTAGGGTTATAGCAATAGCCTTGTTTCTCATTTTTTACTCATTCAAATATATAATTTTATAATTTAATATCTCAATGCACATCACGCAACTCCTGATAATTTTAAGTTACTTTATTATATAGATAACTTACTTAGAGAATATAATTTATTATAATTTAATACATTACATATGTTATATAGTTAATTAGTTATTTAATCAAACTTACACATTTTAATGTAACAAATTTTGTTTTCAAATAATTCTTTCTTTAATTTAAACATAAATTTGAAATTTTTTTGATTTAATACATTAACAATTATAATAATTATTTTTTTTAAACTCAAATTTTAGTTACCAAACCTTCTCTAGTAACTCTTCATCCACAATATACAAGGATGAACCCTTCCCTTTTAACGGAGCATCCAAGAGACAGGTTGAACCCACCAAGCCCAACTCAACACAACTCCCCCAAGCCTAACCCAAATCTACGGTAACTCCTCAACCTTTAATCTAAATTAATTCATGATATAAGTGTTTTTAACATGTACATGCTTAGTAAAAATAATTAATAATTTTTTTAAGTTATAATATTTAGAAAGTGTTAAATTTTGTTGGAAGGTCTTAACTAAACAATCAAACAAACCCATTAACAAACCCATTAACAAACCCATTATTCTTATATTAATATTGTAATATAAAACACATATGAAACGTTACCAAGAAAGATTTGGACAAAGTTAAAAAATATATATATGTGAGTGTTATTAAAATGGGTAGTAATGATTTTAGAACTTAAAAATAAATATCAAGAATTACTTGTAATTACAAATTAACAAAATCTGAACATAAACCTAAATTTGGTAAATGGTGTGCTATTTTGTTGGCCTTTTAACTATTAACAAAATGTTAAATATAACATACATAATATAATAAGGTAATTAAATTATATGGAAAAAAGTACATGGTTTTAAAGGGTTTGACCTATAACTAGAGCTGAAAACCTAGTTCCAAATGCTATAGTTATTGGACTAAGAAATGATTCCAAATTCAAGTTTTTGATAGACAATATAGGAATATAGGTGGTGTGTTGAATCATTTTCTCCATTATTAGATTCGCTTAACCTAGTCTCTCGCATAATATCCTATAACTTATACATATATCCTATAACCTATTTGGGCTATCCAAGGACTCTAAACCGTAGGTCTGATACAAAAACCTGTCACGCCCCGACTTAACAATATATTATATAAATTATTACAATAGATAACAAAAGAAAGTAAATACAACTGAATCCAAGATCTTACAGTTTAGGGTTTGGAACAGCCCAAAACTATAAACTATTCAACCTGATTTCTAATATCGAGTCCTCACACAAAACGATCACTAATCTACCTGAGCTCGAACATATGCATCGGCATCACAAGTCTTATGCACTGTCTGCTTCAATATAACCATATCTGCTAGCTGAAATATCAGGGTGAAAGCAAGTAGTGAACCAAATGCTCAATAAGTGCTATACAATACAATACAAAACATAAATCGAGATATAAGAATAACAATGTGAAGGTAGAGCTAATAATAGCAAGAGATAAACTTTTGAGTGATGGCATCATTTATTTGTAACAAAACAATTCAAAACCATTTCTGTATCAAAAACCATTTTATGACGCTACGGATTATAGCCGGTGATCAGCCGCGAAGTAATCCCGAACCTCACTGGGTTCTAGAACATTAATGGGATCCCTAGGAAACTTTTAAGCCTACAAATGAAGAGCGGAAATGACTTGCGTCTCAGTTCAGATCCACTATTTAAGAAAACATTTGTCCCCCTTTGGGACTGGAAGTCAAATTTTAAACTTTTTATTTTAAAAACCGATGCCAACTGCTAATTAACTACTTAAACAGTAAATATTTTTAATAAAGTTTTAAATTAACTCCGAAGCACCGGAAAAAGATCTATTATATTCAAGGCCATGATCCACTAGACTATACTTTATCAAGAGAAATTGCAAGGTTTCCATATACATTCTACTAGTACATTCTAGAATCTTTATTATTTAGTTCATAACCATACACCACTAGTCATATGTTTACAACATCTCCCTTATCTTGTCTTATAGTTTTATGATATCTAAAATAAATGTTATTTTGAGTATTGAACATAGGGAAAACCATAAATCCACCTCTTTTGTCTTTTAAAATTAGAGGTTTATTTTACTATATTCAAGGAGACAAATGTGTAAGTGACATCAAGTTCCTAATTGAGAAGCCATCATTAATATACACACGGGTGCCCATGTATATTTTTGTGACTAAGTATCCGATATTTTCATATATTTTGTTTTTTATTGCTTATTTCCATTTTTTTCAACCTACCTTTAAGATTTGATATGTTGTATTTTGGGTCTCGTTATCTTTTTTAACCCATACAAGTATTGTGTGTTGATATTTTTTAAATTTCTATACAACAGTTGATTTAAAAGAGATTTTCTGTGTCCTCGTAGGTCCTCGCCATATTTGTCAAAAAAAGAGATGGGACAATTTGGATAGAATTATTTGGTAGTTGTTGTTTACAATGGATAATGGTCATAGAGAAAGTGAATATGTTTGTTCTCATAAAAAAAAGGTTATTCTTGATTTTTTCTTTCATTCTACCACATTTTTACAAATTAATTAAAGTCAAAAAATAGAAAAAATCAAATATAAGTATTAGAGAAATTATTAATTATATTAAAGTTTGTTGTTTGAGCCCAATTACATTATTGGTCTATTAATTTTGGATTGACTTTTTGGTAGGTGGATGAAAAACTAGTTGATAACCTTCTTATTCAATATTAATCTCTATTTATTATCTTTTTAACATAATGGTAAATATTTCCTACCAAAATCTTTATATAATATGTTTGTGTTCGTATTTGCAGTGAAACAATGAAGAAAATGCTCCACAATAGTAAAGATTACTTGGTAACGTTACACCCCAAATTGAATTGGACAAGTGTTTTCCACCTTTGTTACAACCAACCAAACACATGCTCATAAAATTGGATCCTACTAACAGGTTTTGAAGATCATGACACATGAGACTGGAAGGACTGTGCCTATACATCCAACCTGCTATTGCACGTGCAAAAGGGCAATTGATTAGCCCCAATGGTTGCAAGCCAGTTCTTATAGAGTTGATGCTGCCAGATTAATACCCAAATCCCAAATCACTATTAGACAAATGAATGTGAAGAAAGAAAACAATAATAACTTTATGTAAACCATGTTCATATATACATAGTGTTTTAATAAATTATTTTAGTTATTACCAAGAATTGTAACTCTTGAAACTTTTGTTAAAAGTGAGCCTTGGTTGTCTTGGTTGAAAGATTGACTGGTAGGGTGTTCAAAAATTGTTTATAGTTGATTTCTCCTTAATACTTTGTTAGATAAGGCCATATTTTTATTTTATACATAAATACTATGTACTGCAATGTTATGGGGTCATCTAATTCATTTGAAATACTTAATTGTATATTTGGGATGAAAAACTCATACCATATCAAGTTTATATCTTTTTCCACCCATATCTTTTCTATATTGTTGTAAATATAAAAATATCTAAAACTAAACCAATTCAAAATCGTACAAAAATATAAAAAATGAAACACAAAAGTGAAATATTTATATATATTTCAATCTTATGTAGTAAAAAAAAGATATATATTTAAGTAAAAATTTTAAAAATGAAATATTTCTTGATTATTTTACAAATTCTTATCTAATGTTATTTAGTTAAATCTAAGTAGATCATTGTGGAACCAATTAATTGCTTGTGTGGGCATATGGGGGCATACCAGAGTTTTAGAAATTAGGTCAAGCTATCACATGCCCCTCCATAACCGGAAAAAGTCGAATGAAAAGTATAATGTAAGATGTTATTAGTAAAGTGATCTTCAATTTGCTAAATGAAGTATTTTGTGGTCAATTTTTGTGACTTCATATTCGACCAAGTTGGACAAAAACAAATATCTAGGACACTCATCAATGATGCTACTACTAAATACTTATGCAAATTCTTGAGCACCAAATAACCAATCACCTACATGACTTAATAAAACATAAAAGTCTAGTTATATCACTTCATCCATAAAAATTTATATTGCCTCTCATATTGAGGTTTGATTTAAAATTTCATTAGAACTTTATTTGAATAATAGCTCATTTCATTGTAAGCTTTTACATATGTGTTTTGTATTTATCTCCACCTATAAATGCTTGTGGCAAGAATCCATTTCGAGGATAAAAAAATTCAAAAGTTTTAAAGTTCTATTATATGATATAATGATAGAACTAATTGTTGGGTCCTATGTAACTTAAGTATTTAAATTATTTTATTCTAATTTCTTTAAAAAAAATATGAATTAGGATAGTTTATTCTATTCACTACAAGAAATATGACCGAACCTTTTTAGAAGATAAAAACGACTAACTTTTATACATAATGAACTTATCAAGTGCTTCATCCTTATATCTAAGCAAATAAAAATAATAGTATCTACTACAATCATCAATAAAGGTAATAAAATATCATTTATTATCTTTATTAAACAAGTCATTAAATTCACATATGTCACTATGGACTAAATCCAAAATTTCAGAATCCCTTACAACATTATGAAATGGTTTTCTTATTGATTTTAGAAGAGACAAATATTGGACACCTAGATTTGTTACTAATTGCATGCTCTAGAATCAACTCTAAATTTATCATATTCATTAGAGAACCAAAAATTAAATGACCAAGACGAGAGTGCCAAGAATTAGACGATTCAACGTAATTAACAGAAGAAGCAACAATTTCATTAACCAAACCGTTAATCATAGGCTCAACATTAATAAAAAATAAAACATCCAAAAAATAACCTTTGCCCAAGATTGCACCAGTTTGAGTGATAACTACTTTATTACACTTCAAAAAAGTTCAAAATCATCCTTAATAAATAAGATCCACTAACAATATTTTTACGAATGTTAGGAATATGATGCACTCTAATCAGGGATAGAACACGCCTACAACACTAGCATTCCCCATAGTCACTGTCCTTTTATGAGCCAGTTGATAAGATACAAATAGAGTTTTGTCAGCACAAATGGGCACATTAGCTGCAGTATCAATCAACCACTCTTTAGGAAGATAAATAAATAATATTATAGGTGTATTGGTAACATACCCTTCATTGATTACAAAAGCATGTGCTTCACCAATAACCATATTAGCTATAGGCACAACAATGGTTGAAGTCCCAATCAAGGTATTTGCCTGAGCCACTACATCAGATTTTCTTAGAATAATCTTTACTCCAATGACCTATCTGTCCACAAGACTAACATGGTTTGTTTATCTTTGGTTTTAGCCTTGTTCTTTTCATTGTCTGAGTTACTGTTACTTTTCTTACTAGCTAGCTTTTATTTCTGATCAGTTGTCACGATGTTTATCTTCACACTCCCACTTATAACCGGCATCAAATAACCCTGTTTAGACTTGTGCTGCTCTTGCATACAAATATCAAACATCAGACTAGTCCAAGTAATCTATCCCTTCTATTTTATCATGAAAAGAGAGAACCCTTCCCAAGACTTCAGAAGTTTTTTAATCATATAAATCACCTAAAACGTTTTAGGAAGATCCACACCGAACTCCTTTAAAGTATGTATAATCTTCTAAAATTTGTTCACCTGTTCAGTCATGGACTTAGAGTCTATAAGCTTCAAGTCAAGGAACTTAGACACGTGATACCTTTTTTGACCTCGTGAGATAATATTATGTGTCCAATCAAGCATCTTTCGCAAAACCTTAGCATTATAGGCCTTTGATAAATAAACATGAAATAGAGTGTAAGCTAAGGCTGCAAGAATTGTGCCCTTGCCATTCTATCTTTCTTTGTGCACATAACATAAGTTGTTATAGTCTCGACTTTATCTTTATTAATAACATGTAGGTTATACTGCATCACCAACCCTAGACCGTTGACCTTTAACAACGGTTTCATCTTTTTCTAACAACGAGAAAAACCAGAACCCCCATCGAACTCGCTAGACATACCCGAAAGATTAATAGGCCGTGGAAATCGTTAAGTGGCCCAATTAATGGTGGGTATAGTACCATCAAAAGGTTAACCACGAGAAGTAAAGACAATTTCATTCACCATCTTGAATGACGTAATTGGGCAATTATATTCGATATAAATCACAATTTAAGAATAGGTAATCAAAATCAATTAACAAAATAAATCACGAAGGTCAAACGAATTCGATATTCAAATATTGCAATACTTAACAATAACAAGAAATAAAGTTTATCTATATTATAGGTTTAATATTAGATAATAATATTGTAAAAGACGCGACTGTTCTTGAAGATATACTCGCCCCGCCTATGTTGTGCTGGGCTACCGTAAATTAACTTCTAGGTTAATGCAGCAATAGAAAAATCCGTCACAGGCCGACAAAGTTCAAAAATGATGACACCTCAATTCATCCGAAAATCTATGTATATGTTTTATATTTGGAAGAGAGAAAAAGGGAGGCTAGCAAGGATTCTTGTCCTTTCCCTTCATCCTTTTATTTTTATATCAAAGAACATATATATAGTATAATTTAAAAATAAATATTTTGAAGCCTAATTAATATTATTTACATAAGAATAATCCTTACTCTTATTTAGATAATAATATAAATATATCTATATGTCTACTCATATCAATGCCTTGACTATGGACACTCAGGGCCTTCAGGTCACAACTGAATATGTCAAGGCCTTGACTGTGTCACTCAATGCCTTTAGATCGTTCCTATTAGGGTCTTGATTTTGTCACTCAAGGCCTTTATAATGCTTCTTTTTTGTGTCAATGATTTGATGTAGCATTTCAAGCCATTGATCTTGGATTAGACCATACGTAACACATATACTCCACATAAAGAAACATCATGGCACTTATTTTTCTATGAATTACACTAAGAAAATTACTTATATCCATATCCAAATTTTTTGAAAATTACGTAAGGAACTTACGATATTAGAACTCCAAACTTTCAAGTTTCTGACACATGTAAGCGAAGGTCAAATACATTTAATTAAGAACTTACATTTTTGGTTGTCGAGCCGAGATAACAAATTAATGTTTTTATAAAGATGCACGGAGGAGCTCAACAAGTAGGTTTTGATGGATAATATTTATGACATGTGGCACGTGATTTTAGGAAGAACAACTTGGGTGTTAATTATGCTCAAATGATATTGGATTTGTTGTATCCCTTAATAGAAGAAAGTGGCGGGAATTTTTCATTAGAATTCTACTTAATGAAAAACATAGATTGAAGGGTCTTATAATGGTTGATCCTCGCTCTTTGATAGCCTAAAAAAGTTTCAGGGACGTATTTGATTTTGATCTTACATATCCAACCAATAGGTATGCTATAGCGTTTGTACAATTCACCCCGATGAACCATCACTACCAATAATTAATTTTTGAATTTGCACTCATGTGGGATCAATTGAAAATAAGTTCTGAGTGAGTTTTAGGTACTTGGCTAGAGGTCGTAGAAGGCGAAGAACCCTGGGCTACCATTTACGATAAAGAGCAAGCCATTACCCGCACAATTTAATCTCAACTCCCCAATATTATATATTTGTTGTGTACTTGACACATTAGTAACAAATATCACGGAAAGCTTTTGAATGTATTATTTCAAGCATGCCAAAGGTAAATGTCATTTCAAAAATATATCATTCATTGACAAGATATGTGGTTGAAGATATGTGAAAAATATTAATTTGGAAGTACAATATATATCTATAATATGATGTATATATATTTAATTAAATAAATTAATATATATATATCCGCATTTTTATTCAAAACTAGTAAAGTATTGACTTGAAAAATTCTAAAGTATAAAAATATATACTTTATATTTAATCATAACTATCACAAATTGGAATCTTAATTTTTCGTTATTACTAGATATTATGTTATATATATAAAATACAAACCATATATAATACTTATTGGAATCATATTCTTTGTCCTAAATTATTTCCATTTCTTTGACTTGGGTTTGCTCATCACAAACTATTCAGCTAATTGATTTTTTATATATATTTGATCCTATGTATTAATTAATTACCAACCAGTAGATTAAATAATTTAATCTCACACCTATATTTTACATAAAAGTAGAATGTTGAGTTTTTTATGTAGCAAAAGAGTTTTTGAATTTTGACTACACTCATTTTGGTAATTAAAATAAAACATTAACATATGGTCAATGCCTAACTCACAAATTGTACGAAAGAATTAAAGCACTTAATAAAAGTACAAATTGCACCAAAGAATTGTAGCACCTAATAAAGTCATTTTCTTACTTCAAAAACAAATGAACTCATATTCTTTGAAGTGAGTGACTATGAAAGGGATTTTTGCATACTTGTATTCAGTTTTCATCATTAAAACATATGCGTTGTTATGTTTCCATGTGATGTCTGTGTAAAATATGCAATAAAAATGATTCAACATGAAATATGAAAATTAGAATATCGACCAAAGAATATCTTTTGAATATAGTATAAACAACCAAAAGCCAGAAAAAACTGTTGAAATACTCCCAACAATATACTATTTACAACCAACTTCAACAATAAAAGCTACTAAATTCTTAAGAAGCTGGTCAGTTAATGTCAAAAAACTAATTATTAACACAGTTGTGTGGTCGACATGCTAAATTGGAAAAAGTTGGGCCATCAGATGGTAACTTGTGAAATAAAAGTAGCTAAAATGTTAGTAAGTTATCTTACGTGGTTATGTGTCTTGGCGTTGCTCACACTTGCCTCAATACAGTCATGCAATTTTGTGGGGCCAAAATTTAAAAAACTAAAAAAGTCATAAATGAGCGATTTTTGGGTCAATTTTGAAAATTATAAAAGACTAACACATTATTTACCACTTGACTAGTTCGAACAAAGCAAATAGGTAGGAAATGGTTTATTTTCAACCAAAATTGGTCATAGCCCACTTATTTTGTCACTCAAAAATCAGTATTTTTCCCTTAATATATTATATCACAAGGGTTACAATACCTCCTTAAAAACTCTTTTATGTTATTTACTCTCATTTCCCCACGAGCTATTGAATTTAATAAGATCAGATTGCACCCAAAGGTAAAGGGTAAAATTTATGAATTATTCATCAATTTGTAATATTTACACGTGAATTCACATGAAAGAAAATTAACAAAAAATATATTAAACAACAAAAAAGGAGGGGTGGAAGACAATTAGGAAAAAATATCTTAGAAAATAAAAAGGGACGATTATTTAATATTTGACAAAGATGCCAAGAAATAGAATTAAAAAATATGTGAACATAAATATTTATAAAGATGAATTTGGGGAATGGTTGAGCTCCATGGGAGAGTAAAGGGGTGGCCCATAAAACATGATTAACAATATTACAAGAAATTAAAAATGTCACAAAAGAAGAACACACTGCATTAGTTTTGATGACTTTCTCCAACTACTCTTTATTTATGGGATGAGCGTTTGTCGTCTTGGAAATTTTAATAACAAAGATGAAACTCAGTTTGAAAATCTTGAGAGCAAACAGCCTCAACCTTATGGGAATTGCTATAGAATTTTTGGTTTGCTAAATTGTATGTAATTTCTTCATATGTGTAGTATGAGCCCTTAGACTTAATTTAGGATGTGTTTGGTATTAGTTGCA
This sequence comes from Apium graveolens, assembly GCF_009905375.1. Classification (NCBI taxonomy): domain Eukaryota; kingdom Viridiplantae; phylum Streptophyta; class Magnoliopsida; order Apiales; family Apiaceae; genus Apium; species Apium graveolens. The sequence continues at coordinate 294,725,201 of NC_133652.1, read as the reverse complement.
CACGTGGCAGTAGTCTGGGTTAGTCGACGTAAAATTTGACTAAAATTAGTAAATAACGAGTAGGGAATCTGACCGTCACGGTATCGAGTCATTATTTTCTAATACCGAACAAGTTGGGCCTTATAACAATCAAAATTGCGGTCGTTAAAGGCCCAGTTTTCACAAAATTCTCATGTTCTTGTATGATGGTGAAAGATGGTATATACGAGATCATAGGAGACAAGATGCCGAAAGTTATTGATGTTGTACGGGTTAGATGATAACTTTCCAATGGATGATATGTTTAACCACGCTGATTCAAGAGGAAAATATTGTAGATTTTTAATAAATAATGTGTTGTAACAATATCAATTTTTGATCTACAAACTTTGTTGCAACTTTTGATCAAGTTTTACTTAAGTGCGACCAAGTAATTGTAGAGAAATCACTTGTACAAAATCACAGGCTGAAGGCTCACATTAGTTTTCTTGAGGGAAGAGTTCACGAGAGTGAAGTAATCTCTGACTTGTATCGTTATATCCATAACCTCACATATGAGTCTCATCTCCGAAAGATTGAATATCTCCCTTTTCTTCCTAACAACTCTAACTCTATCTCAAGTAGAATGACTCAATATATCGTCATTTGAGTTTACGAGAACTACTATTGTTAGATTAAGAATCATATTTAAATACTTTTATGGAATAAACTCTTATCTTCGTTAGTGGATTTAGTCTTTTACCGTTGTACTTTTGTATTTAGATCGATAATTTTTGGTAAGTCCCCACTCCCCACTACTTGAGTTAATTTCTAATTACCATTACTTTTTAGCATGACTCCGCAATTGTTTATAGGCAATTCTTCTTTGCTATTGATATCATCTTAAATATTATTGCTAAAGGTGAAAGGCAACACCAAGCTCTTATTGCCAGTAGGGCCGTGGCATGTGACACATAACACACAATACCTTTTTAATACCCAAAAATTATTTTATTATACCAATATTCAAACACTACTTGTTCATACAGGCATCATAGGTTGGTGTTTCATAGTATTTGAAGCCAAATCAGCACATGTTCCGACAAGGTGACTCTAGGTTAATAGGCGGGCTCATATTTTTGCCATATGAGCAGTATAACCCATATTTTGTTTACATCAATAGTGGGAGCACTTTGATGTCATACTAACAATTGTGCTCACAATGTACTATATGAGATTTTCCCGATAGATATTTATGTCAATAAATTGTTTATTATGTGGTTTTATATAATTTATGTGAATTAGTGAATAAATATTAAAATTTAATTCATTCCACTTTGACGAGTCAAATATTCTGAATTATTTAATGAAAGAAAATCGAGAGGAAAGTATAAATGTAGTAAAACATAAAAAGAGTTCTATGTGTTTATGTGATTAGTCGAGTTAAAATATTCAAATTTGGCCGACCATTAAATTATTCTGATTGTTAATTAAGAAGAATAATTATATAAATAGAGATTAAATAAAAATTTGGTGGATATGAGATTTTCCAAGCTTGAGAAGGTGAATATATGTTATCCTAATCATATGTGATCGATTTTGTGGTTAGCGGATTTTTTTTAATATTTTTAAATGAATTATAGTTTAAAAAATAACGTCTATTTGGTCATAAAATATTTATATAAAATCAGCAGAGTATATTCAAATCTCAAAACTTGTTTTATTATCTCTAGTATAGTTCTAGAGACTTTTGAAAAATGATTGTTAGATTTATTATAATGACCAAGTATTTTAAAATGATCTTTAAAGGATTATTTTTCTTTTGCGAGCTAACTTGCAAAATTCGTAGTAAATAAACCGTTCAAAAATTGTAAGGCCCGAGAAATTTTAAGTAAGTAACTCTTCTTATCGAGATTTATTATTTAACGTAAGTGTGTGAATTAATTTAATTATGATTAAATTTTTAGAATCGCAAGTGTGAACATCGCAAGTGTGAACATCGATTAGTTTATTAGAGTATTATTGATTAATTAATTCCCAATGATATTTAATTATATACTTATTGGGTCGTTAAATATTTTGTAGGGATTTAAATAGGTATGAGATTATTAAGTTCTGGGAAACTATTTAAATAATTATTTATTTTCTGAAAAATAAAGAATGGCATTATTATTCTATAATTATAACCGAGTGTATTGAAGAATTTAAAAGTTCTTATAATCATGTTATTTGATTATTTTATAATGATATTTTTTATGGCGAAAATAATTGTGAGTGTAGCTATCTATTTAGCTAAAATAAGTGTTAGCTTTGGAATCCTAATATTGCATTAATAAATTTCTTGAATATCCTAAGATTTGTGCTCTAGTAATTATTCTTTAATTAATTTTACATTTATTTAGTAATATGATAAAAAAAACTCGAATTGCGATTATTTCGAGTACAAATTTTATTTATATTTTTTTCTATTTAAGAAATTGTATGGGTGCCAATATTATCATTATTATTATTATTATATTATTATTATTATATTATTATTATTATTATTATCATCATCATCATTAATATTATTATTAATATTATTATTATTATTATTATCATCATTATATATTATATTCTTCTATCCTATTATTGTTAGTAAATTTAGAAAGAATGATAACTAAATATTAGAATATATATAAAAATTGTACTTCCTAGACAATTCTAGAAATTAGTGGATATTTATCTCGTTATTTGTTAACCATGGTTAAATATTTATTTATAAGTAATTTTAAAGGAGTAATCTCTATATATTTACCAAAATCCCTTCCTTTTTTCCCCAAATTCATTTACACTAACACTCACAATCCAAGAAAGTGAAAACTTTAATTTGGATAAAAGGTTTAGTAGGAGGATCAAAGAATGTTTTGGGGGTATTTGGATAAGGAATTTTTTGGTGGTTAAGAAATCTAATTAAATCAAGATCAACAACATGTGGGTTATATTATATCATCGCCCATAAACCGTTAATCGTTAACCATAATTTCATCTTTTTCTACCACATAGACAAACCGGAACCTCCACCGAACTTTTCAAGCATACCTAAAAGATTAATGGAGTATGGAAAACGATACGTGGCCCAACAGTGATGGGTACAGTACCACTAGTACTGGCAAAAAATTAACCACTAGAAATAAAATAGTTTGGTTCACCATCTTGAACTACACCATTAGTAGAATATAATAAAAATATCTCTTCTAGATTATTGGAAAATATTAACACATGCAACAATAGGGTAATTATATTCAAAATAAATTGTAGTTCAAGAATTGGCAATAAAAACCAACTAACAAAACAAGTCATAATGGTCAAATAGATTAAATAAATAAAAATAATAATATTAAACAATAACGAGAAAGAAAGCTTATTTATATTGTATTTAATATTGTATAATAGCTGAGTCAGTGAATCTTGCAAAAGACATGACTGATCTTGAAGAGATATTTGCCCCATCTATGTTGTGTTAGGATGCCACGAATTTACTTTTAGGATAAAATAATAACACAAAAATTTGTCACATACCGACAAAGTTGACAAAGTTGAACAACAATCACACCTCAATTCTTCGAAAATCTGAGTATATGTATGTATATTTGGTAGAGAGAAAAAGAGATGTCGCTAAGGTTCTTCTCATTTCCCTTTATTCTTTTATTTTTCTGTCAAGGAGTATATATAGCATCATATATATATATATATATATTAGAGGGCTAATTATCATTATTTACATAACAATAATCCTTAATCTAATTTACATATTAATATATAAATATATATATGTGCCTACTAAGATCAAGACTTTCACTCTGGACACTCAATACCTTAATATCACAATTGAATGTGTCAAGATCTTAAGATTGTTTCTGTCAAGGCCTTGACTATGTTGTTGAAGGCCTTTGGAATGATTCTTTTTGTTTCAAGGTCTTGAGGAAGAATCTCAAGCCCTTAATCCTAACTTAGACCGTACAAAACACATATAATCCAGAGAAAGAAGTATCTTTTCACTTCTTTCTCAATGGATTACACTAAGAAAATTGCATAGATCCATATTCAATTTCTTTTTTAAAAAATTACGTAAAGAGCCTACAATAATAAAGCTCCAAACATTCAATTTTTTAACACATGTAACCGTGGCCCAAAGGAATTTAATTAAGAACTTACAGGTTCAGGTGTCCAACTGAGATAACAAATGAATATTTTTGACAAGATGCACGAATGAGGAGGAAAAGTAGGTTTTGATGGCCAACATTGAAAAAACGTGGTACATGATTTTAGGAAGGGCAACTTGGGTGTTAATGATGCTCAAGCAAGATTGCATTTGTTGTATCGATTAAAAAAAAGTGATGGGAATTTTTTCATTAGAATTCTACTTGATGAAAAAAAATTGAATGGTCTTATATGGGTTGATCCTTGTTCTTTGATATCTAATAAAAAATTTTGTAATATTGTGTTTGATACTACATATCGAACCAATAGGTATGTTATATCGTTTGTGCCATTTTATTGATACTACATGTTTTGAGCGGGTTTTGGTATTAGTCGTGGAAGGAGAAAAAACCTTGGGCTATCATTACCGATCAAAATCAACACATTCTTAAGGAAATTTAATCTTAACTGTCGAACACCACATATTTATTCTGTTCTTGGAAAATTAGTAACAAACTTCTACAAAATCTTTTTAAAGTATTATTCCAAACACCTATAAGGTTTTAAAAGTGATTTAAAAAATATACCATTCATTGACCAAATATATATATATATATATATTAATTATATACCATTCATTGACTAAATTTATATATATACATACATATATATATACACATAAATTATTTAAAAACTTTTTTTGTTGGAAAAAAATCAAATGTTCAAATTTTTATTAAAAAAAAATCTTAAAAATAAGCTATGTAACTATAATATATAAGAGCCTCAAAATGCGTGTCGAGCACTCTATTTCAAATATTAAGAATTGATTGGAACACAGGGAGTATAATATTAGAAATTCAAGACTTAAAACTTAACACATTATATATAATACAAATATATAGTTATATATAGGGGTAAATATAAGTGATCGCGGTTTGATTTGGTTCGGGTTACATGTTAAAACAGAACCAGACCGTATAACTGTGGTTTTTAAAAACATTCAAACCAACCCGAACCTCGTATCCCAGTAAAACCAAACCATTCGGTTCAGTTTAGCGGATTTTAACGGTTTATGACATTTTTTACTAGTGAACTCGGTAAATAAAATAACATCTCTTTTATTTAGACTTTTCCACTTAAAATTTACATAATTATTAGTATAATTATGAAATATTTCATAGTAAAGTAAATCAGTAGTATTAATTGCAAATAACTTACGTTTAATAAACATGTTGATCAATTTAGTTGCAACAACAAATGTAATGCAAAAATAATATAAAATACTTTGAAACATATGATAAGTTGATGATAATTTGATGAGATCTAACTCAAATTTAGTTTTTTATTATTGGACATAATTATTTTACTTTGTATAATCACAAGTATAAAATCGTGTGTATATATGTTGGTAAATTGATGCGGTTTGGATCAGATCGTGATAAAGTTAAACCAAAATCAACCCATAACCTGCGAATTTCTAAGGTAGATGAACTTTAATCGCAAACCACATTCCAATTTCGGTTGTGTACGTTTAATATCGGATCGGATTATGCGCATAAACCCCGCAACCTGATCACCTACGCGTAAAACTCTGTAAAGAATTCTTTAAAATTAGAAACTAGTCACATGCACGTGTTACTTTATGTATATATTATCTAACTATCGTCTCTCTTTTTTTCAAGAATACACTTTTAAAATTATATTAATTTTTATTTATGTTTTAGTTACTTTTATGATCGAAAAGATAATATAATTAAATTTTAGAGTATGTTTATAATGTTGTGTAGAAAAATTGTTGTGTTCACCAAATTTTAAATGTTATTTAAAAATTTTCCCATTTTTTTATATAGTTTGATTTTTTTTTAAAATTTGTTCATGTTAGTTATTTTTTGAGATAATATTATATTTTATGTAACACCTTATTGGGTTTCGTAAAAAAGGTTGTATTGTTCCAAAAAAATGTTATAATATTCACTAAAAACCATACAATGTATTATTTCAAATATAATTTTGATTAAAATTAAAAATTATTTTTTTATAAAGTTAAACAAAATGTGATGAGTAAAAACATATAGATCATGTTATAGGTACTTTTTGCCTTATAAAAAAATAAATTTAATATCATAATTACGTAGGTAATTAATGTGTCCTCAAAACAAAATTACAAAAAAGTTAAATAAAATATACGACTCATGCCTTAAAGTTTTAAATATTAAAAAATATTATAAAAAATATTATAATATTGTTTTAAACTGTAATTATATTGTATGTAGATGTCCTCAAAGTTTGTAGTGAGGTCTGTGAGTTGAGGCGATGATACCTCATTAATTGTACTTTAATGCGTATGTGTGGTTGACATGCTAAATATGCAAAAGTTGGACGATCAGGTGGTAACTTGAGAAATAAAAGTAGCTAAAATGTTTATCAGTTATCCTAGGTGGTTATGTGTCTCGGCCTTGGTTCACACTTGCCTCTATACAGCCACCCCTTTGTGCGGCCAAAATTTAAGAAACTAAAAAAGTCATAAATGAGCAATTTTTAGGTCAGTTTTGATGATTATAAATGAGTGACTCATTGTTTGCCACTTGAATCGTTTCAACAAAGCAAATAGGTAAAAAATACCTTATTTTCAACCAAAATTAGTCATAGCTCACTTATTTTGTAAGTCGAAAATCAATATTTTTCCCATACTATAATTTATCACAAGGGTTACACAATCCTCAGATACTAGATACTGTATTTTAGACAATTAACAAAAAATATATTAAGCAACAAAAAAGTAGGGGTGGAAGACAATAAGGAAAAAATATCTTAGAAAATAAAAAGGGACAATTGTTTAATGTTCGACAAAGATGCCAAGAAATAGAATAAAAAATTATGTGAACATAAATGTTTATAAAGATGAATTTGGGGATTGGTTGAGCTTCATGGTAGAGTAAAGGGGTGGCCTATAAAACATGATTAACAACATTACATGAAATTAATAACATCACAAAAGAACAACACACTACATTAGTTTTGATGACTTTCCCCAACCACTCTTTATTTATGGGATGGGTGTTTGTTGTCCTAGAAATTTTAATAATAAAGAGGAAAATCTTCGGAGGTAACAGCTTCAACCTTATTGGAATTGCTACAAAAAATTTTATTTGCTAAATTGTATGTAATTTCTTCATATGTGTAGCACGAGCTTATATCCTTAGCTTACCATGTGTTTGGAATTGTAGTGGCAAACAAGACAAAATATTTTTTATTCAAAAACTATATGTTGTTAGGTGAACTTTTGAAAACTTGTTTTATAAATTTTAAAAGACTTATTGACCTTTTAATGCTTAAAGTATTAACATTTTACCCATAAATACTAAGGTATGTGATTAATATACTTATTTTTGTTATATTCAAATAAGCATGAGTGTTGTCTGTTTCCAATGGTGTGTCCTAGCTCGCACTATAAGGCTTCATTTGAATTGGGGACTGTGGAGGGATGCGTTGGGGGTTGTGTCGTCAACATGCTAAATAGGCAAAAATTGGACCATCACATGGTAACTTGAAAAATAAAAGAAGCTAAAATGTTAGTTAGTTATCTCATGTGGTTACGTGTCTAGGTGTTGGCTCACATTTGCCTTAATACAGCCATGCCATTTTGTGGGGCCAAAATTTAAGAAACTAAAATAGTCATAAATGAGCGATTTTTATGTCAATTTTGACAATTATAAATGACTGACTCATTATTTGCCACTTGACTCGTTCGAACAAAGCAAATAGGTAGGAAATGGCTTATTTTCAACCAAAATTGGTCATAGTCCACTTATTTTGTCAGTCAAAAATCAGTATTATTCCCGTAATATGTATTATATCACAAGGATACCACTACCTCCTTTGATACTCTTTTATGTTATTTCCTCCAATTTCCCATCGAGCTATTGAATTTAATGAGATCAGATTGATACATGCACCCAAAGATAAAGGGTAAAATTAATGAATTATTCGTCAATTTGTAATATTTACTCATGAATTCACATGGAAGACAATTAACAAAAAAAATATATTAGGCAACAAAAAAGGAGGGGTGGAAGACAATTAGGAAAAAATATCTTAGAAAATAAAAAGGGACAATTGTTTAATATTTGACAAAGATGCAAAGAAATAGAATAAAAACAAATTTGTGAACATAAATGTTTATAAAGATGAATTTGGGGAATGGTTGAGCTCCATGGGATAGTAAAGGGGTGGCCCATAAAATATGATTAACAACATTATCAGAAATTAAAAATGTCACAAAAGAAGAACACACTGCATTAGTTTTGATGACTTTATTTATGGGATGAGTGTTTACTGTCCTGGGAATCTTGAGAGCTAACAGCTTCAACCTTATGGGAATTGCTACAAAATTTTTTGTTTGCTAAATTGTATGTAATTTCTTTATGTGTGTAGCAGGAGCCCTTAGCCTTAGCTTATGATGTGTTTGGAATATCAGTGGCATAAAAGATAAAAGATTTTTAGTCAAAAACTGAAATATAGGTAGGTGAACTTTTGAAAACTTGTTTGATAAATTTTAAAAGACTTTTGGACCTTTTGACGCTTAAAGTATTAATATTTTACCCATAAATCCTAAGGTATGTAACACCAGGTGTTGGTATTAGTTGCACACATGGCAGTAGTCTGGGTTAGTCGACATAAAATTTGACTAAAAATAGTAAATAACGAGTAGGAAATCTGACCGTCAAGGTATCGAGTCATTATTTTTAAATACCGACCAAGTTAGGCCTTATAACGATCAAAATTGCGGTCGTTAAAGGCCCTATTTTCACAAAAATCTCATGTTCTTATATGATGGTGAAAGATGGTATATACGAGATCATAGGAGATAAGATGTCGAAAGTTGTTGATGTTAGACGAGTTAGATGATAACTTTCCAATGGATGATATGTTCAACCACGATGATTCAAGAGGAAAATATTGTAGATTTTTAATAAATAATATGTCATAACAATATTAATTTCTGATTTACAAACTTTGTTGTAACTTTTGATCAACTTTTACTTAAGTGCGACCAAGTAATTGTACAGAAATCACTTGTACAAAATCACAGGCTGAAGGCTGGCATTAGTTTTCTTGAGGGAAGAGTTCAAAAGAGTGAAGTGATCTCTGACTTGTATCATTATATCCATAACCTCACATATGAGTCCCAGCTCCGAAAGATTGAATATCTCCCTTCTCTTCCTAAAAACTCTAACTATATCTCAAGTAGAATGACTCACTCTATCGTCATTCGAGTTTACGAGAACTACTATTGTTAGATTAAGAATCGTATTTAAATACTTTTATGGAATTAACCCTTATCTTCGTTAGTGAATTTAGTCTTTTGCCGTCATACTTTTATATTTAGATCGATAATTTTTGGTAACTCCCCACTCCCCACTACTTGAGTTGATTTCTAATTACCATTACTTTTTAAAATGACTCCCCAATTGTTTATAGGCAATTTTTCTTTGCTACTGATATCATCTTAAATATTAATACTAAAGGTGAAAGTCAAAACCAAGCTCTTGTTGCCAGTTGGGCAGGGGCATTTGACACGTAACATACAATACCTTTTTAATACCCTAAAATTCTTTTATTATACAAATATTCAAACACTACTTGTTAATAAAGGCATCATAGGTTGGTGTTGCATAATATTTAAAGTCAAATCAGCACATGTTCCGACATGGTGACTCCACATCAATAGGCGGGCCCATATTTTTGCCATATGAGCAGTATAGCCCATATTTTGTTTACATCGAAAGTGGGGGTACTTTGATTCTATACCAACAATTGTGCTCACAATGTACTATCTGAGATTTTCACGGTAGATATTTATGTCAACAAATTCTTTATTATGTGGTTTTAAATAATTTATGTTAATCGGTAAATAAATATTAAAATTTAATTCATTCCAGTTTAACGAGTCAAATATTCCCAATTATTTAAGGAAAGAGAATCGAGAGGAAAGTATAAATATTGGAAATCATTCCTTCTCAAACTGAGATGAAAAAAAAATTCAAAAACTTTGCTGACCAGATACCAATGTATGATCTTAGTGGAATGGAAACAAGTGTTAAGAATCTCAAGACCTTATTTGTGGCCCTGAATGAACAAGTTCAAAATCATATCATTCACTCTAATGACACAAGACTGAAGATGGATCAAATGCACTCTAGAAGATACACTCCTTCAGCCTTGCCCATGGATGAAATTCAAAAGGTTATAGAGGACACTTTTGGGGTTTCTACTTCCTCCACATCTCAATCTTCATCCACACTACAAGTTCAAGAACTGCAATATCAAGTTTCTTCTCTCAAATCTTCCAATGACTAACTAAGTTCCCAAGTTCAAGCTCTTACATCCTTGGTGCAAAGTCAAGAGACAGATATTAAAACCCTGATGGACTCTCACAAACATCTTTAAATGTAAAACTCTGTTGCTTTGGGAGCCATCACGGGGAAGCTCAACATACCACTGCCTTCCCTACCGGAAGAAATAAAGCCAAAATTATGAACTCCCCTACTCATGCCTGTTATCAAGACTAAAGGGAGATTAAGGTTAGGATTCAACAATTCAGGGATGCTAAATCTAAATCTAAGGAGCCTATTCAGGTTGGCCAAAGTTTTTCACAAACTCAACAATTTCAAGATGTAGGAAAAGAATGACTCGTCAAGGTTGCAGAAGGACCATATCAAGATCAAGAATTCAGTGAACTTCTTGCAGTCCCGAGGATGTCTCTTCAAAATAACTATATAACATACAAAAGAGCATTGGCCAAAACTATCAATTCTACCAGGGCAGTGGTTGTGAATGTTGAAAATTACTTAAAGAAGAGGATTATTGTCAACGTCAATGTTGATGATGTGGATAGATGCCTTCAAGTATCTATGTCAAATCTTAACATACTAAGGGCATCTCAGCTAGATGTTGTGATTGATAAAGTGCATGTAGTCATCACAGAGGACACTCAACTTCTTCATGAGCTTAAAAATGCACAGATAACAGCTTTTCCTGAAGCCTATCTATATCTAAACAAAGGAGTGTCCTACATCTGCCCAAGAACCAAACAATACAAACAACTTACTATTCCTAAAATTTTTGTTAGATCAAATATGAAGACAATCATGACTATTCAATCTGATCTAAAATACAAAAAGAATAAGAACGCTGAAGATTTGGAGATGATAAAGATCTTATACAGATACTTGCTGAATCGTGACACTCTGTTGCCAACTGCTCAATTTAGTTTAAAAGATCACAAGGATGATGATGAGCAGAAGCATGATGAGCAGAAACCTTCTAACTCAAATCTAAGTCAATCTTCAAGAGCAACTGGCCACAAGGATAAAAAGAAGGATGAGAAGAAGGATGATGACAAGAAGAATGGAGATGAAAGAAGGAGGAAAAAGAAGGAAGACAATCTAGGACCACACCAACAAACCCTATAAATACAAATGATAAAATCTCAACCTACCAAATCTCTTAGCTCAAACACTCAACCATCTATCACCTCAAAGCCAAAATTTCTATACAAGCCAACTGCAAACTCACTTCTCAAAATTCCAATCACTTCCACTCAAACAAGCTTGAAGAAAAATCACAACCCTACCTTCATATAAATCTTCAATGAAGACACACTTTAAATTTGTTAGAAGAAACTGCTAGTTACTGAGTGATCATTATGGAATTGCTATGATTAAACTTACTTTCTTCCACTAAATTGGTACCTCACAGATGAAGAATATTTTCAGCAGCTAGCTAAAGAAATAATTAGAGTCTGGGTTGTATCATATACAAAAGTCAGAATTTATTATGATAATGGTTCTTTCACTCTACTTGGAAGCAATATAATCGACACAGTTTCACCAACAGAGTTTAAAAGAGTGATCAGTCTAATGAAGGATAAGGATACTATTACAAGGTTCTAGAAAAATTGTATCATTTTTTTGTCATAGCATCCAAAAAAGTGAGAGAGTCCTCCTGTTAGAGATTTAAATGAGAGAGTTCATATTGTATTTAGTCTCTCCTTAAAAAGACAGCTATTATAGTTCACTGTCCATCAGAGTATCCATTAATTTTAAAGGTGACAAGTTCGAGTATTAGTCATCATCTTAATTTCAAGTGTTGATTTCTTGCCACCCTGTAATAGTAAATATACGTAGAACAGTAAGTTTGTCCTTAATGTTCAGTTTTTAAATACACTTTAAATTAAGGAACATAAAAAGCATAAGAAACTCGAATCCTCAGTTTTTTTTATGGACAAAAGAAGTGTATACACTAAGTAGAATATTTATTGTTCAAGACCTTTTTGGTTTAGAGCAAGTAGCAAAACAGAGCCACAAATATTTAAATCCATAACCTCTATTTTCGATTTCTGTTTTTTCTTGCTCTCAACCACTTCTACTTTTAACGTTTATATGTGAATGAGATGTTGTTAATATGTTATGTTTTACTGCTCTTTTATTTCCTTATATTATCTTATTCTTTTTAATTTTTTGAACCCCATGGCATGCCCGCTGAATTCCTTTTTTTCATCGTATGCTAGATTCAGTATGTCAAATTACTGTAAACTTCAGTTAATATAATTTATGTAACCGTAATATATATTGTTCTTCAGATTGAATAAGCAAATAATGTATATATTATACCCACATAGTTTTATGTTCTAACCCTTCTATTCAAGCTTTGCGTAGGAGCCTATTCTTCCTGCAACCTTCCTCCGAGCCCGCATAATTTTGATGCTTGGAAATATGCGTGTCATCAAATTTCTAGGATGGAGGAGCATTTTAAGAAAAGAATTTAGAATTTCCGAGATCTGGAGGATGATTGGCTCAGGAAATTCATGTATAAAATTTTTACTAACATGGTTGTGCTCTAGAACATTCCTATGATCATAGCAGTGCTTACATTTGGACTTGCACTTTGGTTGAATGTCGTTCTCCTTGATGTAGGAAAAGTGTTTACTATCATATATCTTTCACTATCGAGTATTTTGATATTTTTGCCCTTTGAAGTTAGAAATTATGTACTTTGATAGTTAGAACCAAAGTATGTATCCGATTTCATCTATGCTTGTTGATAAGACTTTAGAACCGGTTTAATAAGTTTTAAGTTTCATTAGATGCTTGTTGTATTGAATGTTGGATGCCTTGTTTGGCAGGAATAATGTAAAAGAAGAACAATTATTTCAAAAATTTTATTTTTGTAGTGTTGCATTTGACTATATACGGTGTTGCGTAATACTAAACATAATGTTGCATATTAATAACAATGGTGTTGCAGATGACTAAAATCAGTGTTGCACTACACATTGTGGGACCCACTGCTGACATGGCAAAAGTGGCTCCCAAAGTAGGGGCCACTACTGACGCGGAAATATGACGTGTCACTTGCCACGTAGGACACAGTGGTGATGTGACTTCATTTTATGAAACACTAACTGTTGTTGTCATTGTACGCTTTTACTGTTACAAAAGACGCATAATGCAACGCTTTCTAGTGTTGCATAATTCGTTGCCTTAAGGCTCTACAACCACATCCACATTAGCAACCCCACCCTGGTGTTGCCTATAACCTTATGCAACACCATTTAGGCCTTATGCAACTGTATAGTAAGGGTTACCTATGTACACTTGTGGCGTATTATATGGCCATTCTTTATTTATATATTCATGATCTTATTCACAGAAGGCATGTTAATAACGTAATTGTATACTAGATGATAATTTCTGCTCCCAAACTTTATGTCTTTGTTACCTTTTCGATTTCATTTAGGAAATGGGAAGAGTTTGCAGTTTGTAAAGGTGAGAATTGAGGTACTTTCTGATTTTATATGTTTTCTTTTGGCTTATTAACTTAAGGCTCTTGTGAAATATAATTATCTTGGTTGTACAACACTGGGCTCATCCTTTCACCTATTACAAATTATAACATTCTTTACTAGTATATTTTGCTGGATTCTTAAATTTAATTTTAAGACAAGGGTACGAGCACCGCTTTACATTAGTGTGTGCACACTACAAATATTTAAGTAATTAATGATCATCATTACTACAATCCTATCAATTTTAGTTGAAATTTTATTTTATTATTTCTTTATATTTCACGGAACTCTGGTAGTTGTAGGAAGGATGGAGCAAAGACCTCTGTCTTCTTCAAGAGATTTCTCAAGGCCACTACTATTAAAGCTTGTGATCTTGATCAACTAAGTAGTGTTTATTCATGTCAATAAGTATCGTGTACTGGTTAAGTTAGTACTCTGGTTGATGTTTACAATTTGATGAGATAAGTTGTACTTATCATGGGAATAGTATGTCTAGGATGATATACATATTTTGGTTAAAATATTTTTCGGGTTGATTGTACAAATTAAGCTATCTTATTTATTTATATTGAATTCAACTAGCTAATATATATATATATATATATATATATTGGTTGAGTTTTAGGACTTAATTTTTTTCAGTATTATGGTTAAATACATTCTCCAATAGCACCAAAGATTAGTAAAAATTCAAATATTTATTGTTAAAACGTGTTTGATACATTAATTATAAAACAATAAATGATGTGAATAAGGCGATTTAACAACATAAATTTAAACAAAACCTATATTATATAACACCTATAACAACGGTTACCTACAGGAATTGATGTTAAACTGTATTTTTCATACAAGTTACATATAAATAAACGATGTCTGAAATTTATAAAAATATTCTAAGACATTAGAAATCTTCCCAAAGTGTTGTATACGACTACTTTAGACATCAGGTAAAAACCGATGTCTATGTAAAATTAACTTTAACATCAGTCACAAATACATCTGTCCTTTTTTACATACACATCGTTGTTTACCCGATATATAAAAGCTCTTTCTAGTAGTGGCTTGAAAATCTTCAAAGCTAATAGCTTCAACCATATATGAATTGCTACATAATTTGTTGTTTTAGCCCTTAAAGTATTAAGATTTGTACCCATAGATCCCAAACTTACCATATATGAATTGCTACATAATTTGTTATTTTGGCTCTTAAAGTATTAACATTTGTACCCATAAATCTCAAACTTAAGTGGACGTACATTTTAAACTCTAAGTTATGTGATTAATATACTTTATTTTTGTTATCTTCAAATAAGGGTGAGTGTTCTCCAATGGTGTGGACTAGCCCAGACTCTAAGAATTTTTTTGAAAAGGAGGGTCGGGGTTCAAGGGGCAAGAGGGTGTTTGCGAGCATTGTGGACTAATAGAAAATAGAGTGTTATGTAACCCGCACCCGCTAACCTTCGGGTGTGCACTAGGTAAACCTTATAGGGTCACACAATAGCTTTCAAACCACATGAACCAAGGTAAACCGCATTTAATAGAATGTGTTTCAAGGCCACAAATACGGGTGTTGTTGATGGTTATTGGCTAGTTTAAGGTTATAGCAATAGCCTTGTTTCTCATTTTTTACTCATTCAAATATATAATTTTATAATTTAATATCTCAATGCACATTACCCGACTCCTGATTATTTTAAGTTACTTTATTACATAGATAACTTACTTAGAAAATATAGTTTATTATAATTTAATACATTACATATGTTATGTAGTTAATTAGTTATTTAATCAAACTTACATATTTTAATGTAAATATATTTTGTTTTCAAATAATTCTTTCTTTAATTTAAACATAATTTTGAAAATTTATGATTTAATACATGAACAATTATAATAACAATAATTTTTTTTAAAAAAAATTCAAATTTAAGTTACCAAACCTTCACCAGTAACTCTTCATGGAGAATAGAAAAGGATGAACCCTTCCCTTTTAACCCAGCATCCAAGAGAGAGGTTGAACCCACCAAGCCCAACTCAACCCAACCGGCCCAAGCCTAATCCAAAACTACCCGTAACTCCTCAACCTTTAATATAAATTAATTCATGATATAAGTTTTTTTAACATGTACATGCTTAGTAAAAATAATTAATAATTTTTTTAAGTTATAATATTTAGAAAGTGTTAAATTTTGTTGGAAGGTCTTAACTAAACAATCAAACAAACCCATTATTCTTATATTAATATTGTAATATAAAACACATATGAAAGGTTACCAAGAAAGATTTGGATAAAGTTAAAAAATATATATATGTGAGTGTTATTAAAATGGGTAGTAATGATTTTAGAATTTAAAAATAAATACCAAGAATTACTTGCAATTACAAATTAACAAAATGTGAACATAAACCTAAATTTGGTAAATGGTGTGCTATTTTGTTAGCATTTTAACTATTAACAAAATGTTTGATATAACATATATAATATAATAAGGTAATTAAATTATATGGAAAAA
Organism: Apium graveolens; assembly: GCF_009905375.1. Classification (NCBI taxonomy): domain Eukaryota; kingdom Viridiplantae; phylum Streptophyta; class Magnoliopsida; order Apiales; family Apiaceae; genus Apium; species Apium graveolens. The sequence continues at coordinate 294,708,695 of NC_133652.1, read as the reverse complement.
AATACATGGTTTTAAAGGGTTTGACCTATAACGAGAGTTGAAAACCTAGTTCCAAATGCTAGAGTTATTGGACTAAGAAATGATTCCAAATTCAAGTTTTTGATAGACAATATAGGAATATAGGTGGTGTGTTTAATCATTTTCTCCATTATTTTTTACAAAATCCTTCATAGATATGTAATAAAAGAAATAATTTTAAGAATTAATAGTTAGCTACTAATGATGTGCATATATCTTAGCCTCCTCAAACAGCCTTTAGATATATATTTATATATAGTTTCTAAGATTGGTGGTTAGTAAAAACTTAGATATTCAAATCTATGGAAAATAACATTTTTTTAAAAATTACTATCCTAAATGAATGACTCATTCCCTTAAACCAACCATTCTAATTAATCATTTTGAGTGTGATATTATTGAATGTATTGGTTTACAAGTAGACAATATGGTATTTAATGAGTCTCCTTCAATCTAATCCCATTCCCAACTAGTGGCACAAATTAGAGTTTTTACCAACATAAATTATTATACCAATTTTATTTTGAAAGCTTATGAACATAAGTTAAAATATATTAATTAAAAATAAAAAACTATTAAAATATTAAATTAGTTAGATTAAAAAATATAATGCATTAAATGAACATGCTGTGATTTTGCGTATTAACATGTATAGCTTTTAAGCTAGTGTAGTTAAGGTTAAGAAAATAATCTTGTAGGTAAAATCACAATAATAACGAGCCAAAGAAATATACTCTTTAAAGGAAGGCCCAACCCCAAGACAAACAAGGGTCCAAGAAAAAAGGTATTTTGGATAGCAACCCATCAAGATAATAAGATGATTTACTATTTCTAGTCAATTATAGAAACTTGTATATAAAATTTTAAAAACAAAACCTCCCCTACTAGTACATTCTAGAATTTTCATTATTTAGTTCATAACCATACACCACTAGTCATATGTTTACAACATCTCCCTTATCTTGTCTTATAGTTTTATGATATCTAAAATAAATGTTATTTGAGTATTGAACATAGGGAAAACCATAAAGTCACCCCTTTTGTCTTTTAAAATTAGAGATTTATTTTACTATATTGAAGGAGACAAATGTGTAAGTGACCTGAAGTTCCTAATTGAGAAGCCATCAAAAGCCATCATATTTTTGTGACTGAGTATCCCATATTTCCATATATTTTGTTTTTTATTGCTTATTTCCATTTTCTTTGTTTTTCAACCTACCTTTAAGATTTGATATGTTGTATTTTGGGTCTGCTTATCTTTTTTAACCCATACAAGTATTGTATGTTGATATTTTTTAAATTTCTATACAACGAATTTAAAAGAGATTTTTCGTGTCTTCGTAGGTAGTGGCCATATTTGTCAAAAAAAGAGATCGGACAATTTGGATAGAATTATTTGATAGTTGTTGTTAATAATGGATAATGGACATAGAGAAAGTGAATATGATTGTTCTTATAAAAAAATGTTATTCTTGATTTTTTCTTTCATTCTGCCACATTTTTACAAATTAACTAAAGTCAAAAGATAGAAAAAATCAAATATAAGTATTAGAGAAATTATTATTTATATTAAAGTTTGTTGTTTGAGCCCAATTACATTATTGGTGTATTAATTTTGAATTGGCTTTTTGGTAGGTGGATGAAAAACTAGTTGATAACCTTCTTATTCAATATTAAGCTCTATTTATTATCTTTTTAATATAATGGTGAATATTTCCTTCCAAAATCTTTACATAATATGCTTGTGTTCCTATTTGCAGTGAAACAATGAAGAAAATGCTCCACAATACTAAGGATTACTTGTATATGATAGGTATCGTATACAATTTAATAAATTGATGCAAAATATTAAATATTTTTTTATGTGGTAAGGGTTACACCCCAAATTGAATTGGGCAAGTGTTTTCCACCTTTGTTACAACCAACCAAACACATGCTCCTGAAATTGGATCCTACTAATAGGTTTTAAAGATCATGACACATTAGACTGGAAGGACTGTGCCTATACATCCAACCTGCTATTGCACGTGCAAAAGGGCAATTGATTAGCCCCAATGGTTGCAAGCCAGTTTTTACAGAGTTGATGCTGCCAAATTACCCAAATCCCAAATCACTATTAGACAAATGAATGTGAAGAAAGAAAACAATATTAAATTCAAGTAAACCATGTTCATATATACATAGTGTTTTAATAAATTATTTTAGTTATTACCAAGAATTGTAACTCTTGAAGTTTTTGTTAAAAGTGTTAAAAAATTGTTTATAGTTGATTTCTCCTTAATACTTTGTTAGATAAGGCCATATTTTTATTTTATACATAAATACTATGTACTGCAATGCTATGGAGTCATCTTATACATTTGAAATACTTAATTGTACATTTGGGATGAAAAGCTCATACCATATCAAGTTTATATCTTTTTCCACCCATATCTTTTCTATATTGTTGTAGATAAAAAAATATCTAAAACTAAACCAATTCAAAAGCGTACAAAAATATCAAAAATACAAGAAATATAGACGGAACCTTTTTAGAAGATAAAAATGACTAACTTTTATACATAATGAACTTATCAAGTGCTTCATCCCTATATTTAAGCAAATAAAAATAATAGTATCTACTACAATCATCAATAAAGGTAATAAAATATCATTTATTATCTTTATTAAATAAGTCATTAAATTCACATATGTCAGTATGAACTAAATCCAAAATTTCAGAATCTCTTACAACATTATGAAATGGTTTTCTTATTGATTTTAGAAGAGACAAATACTGGACACCTAGATTTCTTACTAATTGCATACTCTAGAATCAACTCTAAATTTATCATATTCATTAGAGAGCCAAAAATTAAATGACAAAGACGAGAGTGCCAAAAATTAGACGATTCAACGTAATTAACAGAAGAAGCAACAATTTCATTAACCAAACCGTTAATAATAGGCTCAACATTAATAAAAAATAAAACATCCGAAAAATAACCTTTGCCCATGATCACCAGTTTGAGTGATAACTACTTTATTACACTTCAAAAAAGTTCAAAATCATCCTTAACTAAATAAGATCAACTAACAATATTTTTACGAAAGTTAGGAATATGATGCACTCTAATCAGGGATAGAACACGCCTACAACACTACCATTCCCCATAGTCATTGTCCTTTTATGAGCCAGTTGATAAGATACAAATAGAGTTTTGTCAACAGAAATGGGCACATTAGGTGCAGTATCAATCAACCACTCTTTAGGAAGATAAATAAATAATATTATAGGTGTATTGGTAACATACCCTTCATTGATTAAAAAAGCATGTGCTTCACCAATAACCATATTAGCTATAGGCACACCAATAGTTGCAGTCCCAATCACGGTATTTGCCTGAGCCACTACATCAGATTTTTTTAGAATAATCTTTACTCCAACGACCTATCTGTCCACAAGACTAACATGGTTTATTTATCTTTGGTTTTAGCCTTGTTCTTTTTATTTTCTCAGTTACCGTTACTTTTCTTACTAGCTAGCTTTCATTTCTGATCAGTTGTCACGATGTTTATCTTCACACTCCCACTTATAACCGGCATCAAATAACCCTGTTTAGACTTGTGCTGCTCTTGCATACAAATATCAAACATCAGACTAGTCCAAGTAATCTCTCCCTTCTGTTTTATCATGAAAAGAGAGAACTCTTCCCAAGACTTCAGAAGTTTTTTAATCATATAAATCACCTAAAACTTTATAGGAAGATCCACACCGAACTCCTTTAAAGTATGTATAATCATCTAAAATTCGTTCACCTGTTCAGTCATGGACTTAGAGTCTATAAGCTTCAAGTCAAGGAACTTAGACACGTGATACCTTTTTGACCTTGCGAGACAATATTATGTGTCCAATCAAGCATCTTTCGCAAAACCTTAGCATTATAGGCCTTTGATAAATAAACATAAATAGAGTGTAAGCTAAGGCTGCAAGAATTGTGCCCTTGCCATTCTATCTTTCTCTCTGCACATAACATAAGCTGTTATAATCTCGTCTTTATCTTTATTAAAAACATGTAGGTTATACTGCATCACCAACCCTAGACCCTTAACCATTAACAATGGTTTCATCTTTTTCTAACAACGAGAAAAACCAGAACCCCTATCGAACTTGCCAGACATACCCGAAAGATTAATAGGCCGTGAAAATCGTTAAGTGGCCCAATTAATGGTGGGTACAATACCATCAAAAGGTTAACCACGAGAAGTAAAGACAATTTCATTCACCATCTTGAATGACGTAATTGGGAAATTATATTCAATATAAATCACAATTTAAGAATAGGTAATCAAAATCAATTAACAAAATAAATCACGAAGGTTAAACGAATTTGATATTCAGAAATTGCAATACTTAACAATAACAAGAAATAAAGTTTATCTATATTATAGGTCTAATATTATATAAGAATATTGTATAAGACGTGACTGTTCTTGAAGATATACTCGCCTCGCCTATGATGTGCTGGGCTACCGTAAATTAACTTATAGGTTAATGCAGTAATAGAAATATCCGTCACAGGCCGGCAAAGTTCAAAAATGATGACACCTCAATTCATCCGAAAATCTATGTATATGTTTTATATTTTGAAGAGAGAAAAAGGGAGGCTAGCAAGGATTCTTGTCCTTTCCCTTCATCCTTTTATTTTTATATCAAAGAACATATATATAGTATCATTTAAAAATAAATATTTTGAAGCCTAATTAATACTCCCTCAGTCCCTTCCAATTGTTTATATTTTTGAGGAATTGTCCGACACGCATTTTAAGGTGCATAAAAAGTATAGTTCTGTAACTTATTTTTACAATTTTATTTTTCTGAATAAAAGTTGAATATTTTAATTTTTATTCAGAAAAATAAAATTATAAAAAAAAATTACAGAACTATACTTTATATGCACCTTAAAATACGTGTCAGACACTCTCTAAAAAATATAAACAATTGAAAAGGACGGAGGAAGTATTATTTACATAAGAATAATCCTTACTCTTATTTAAATAATAATATAAATATATCTATATGTCTAGTCATATCAAGGCCTTGACTCTGAACACTCAGGGCCTTCAGATCGCAACTGAACATGTCAAGGCCTTGACTCTGTCACTCAAGCCCTTTAGATCGTTCCTATCAGGGTCTTGATTTTGTCACTCAAGGCTTTTATAATGCTTCTTTTTTGTGTCAATGATTTGATGTAACATTTCAAGCCATTGATCTTGGATTAGACCATACATAACACATATACTCCACATAAAGAAACTTCATGGCACTTATTTTTCTATGAATTACACTAAGAAAATTACTTATATCCATATCCAAATTTTTTGAAAATTACATAAGGAACTTACGATATTAAAACTCCAAACTTTCAAGTTTCTAACACATGTAAGCGAGGGTCAAACACATTTAATTAAGAACTTATATTTTTGGGTGTCGAGCCGAGATAACAAATTAATGTTTTTAAAAAGATGCACGGAGGAGCTGAACAAGTAGGTTTTGATGGATAACATTTATGACATGTGGTACGTGATTTTAGGAAGAACAACTTGGGTGTTAATTATGCTCAAATGATATTGGATTTGTTGTATCCCTTAATAGAAAAAAGTGGCTGGAATTTTTCATTAGAATTCTACTTAATGAAAAACATAGATTGAAGGGTCTTATAATGGTTGATCCTCGCTCTTTGATAGCCTAAAAAAGTTTCAGGGAAGTATTTGATTTTGATCCTACATATCCAACCAATAGGTATGCTATACCGTTTGTGCAATTCACCACACTGAACCATCACTACCAATAATTAATTTTCGAATTTGCACTCATGTGGGATCAATTGAAGATAAGTTCTGAGTGAGTTTTAGGTACTTCGCTAGAGGTCGTGGAAGGCGAAGAACCCTGGGCTACCATTTACGATAAAGAGCAAGCCATTACCCGGACAATTTAATCTCAACTCCCCAATATTATATATTTGTTGTGTACTTGACACATTAGTAACAAATATGAGGGAAAACTTTTGAATGTATTATTTCAAGCATGCCAAAGGTAAATATGATTTCAAATATATACCATTCATTGACAAGAGATGTGGTTGGAGATATGTGAAAAATATTAATTTGGAAGTACAATATATATATAATGATGTCTATATATTTAATTAAATAAATTAATATATATATCCGCATTTTTATTCAAAACAAGTAAAGTATTGACTTTAAAAATTCTAAAGTATAAAAATATATACTTTATATTTAATCATAACTATCACAAATTGGAATCGTAATTTTTCGTTATTACTACATATTATGTTATATATATAAAATGAAAACCATATGTAATACTTACTGGAATCATATTCTTTGTCCTTAATTATTTCCATTTCTTTGACTTGGGTTTGCTCATCACAAACTATTCAACTAATTGAATTTTTATATATATTTGATCCTATGTATTAATTAACTATCAACCACTAGCTTATGAAGTAATAATTATATTTCAAAATTAAATAATTTAATCTGACACCTATATTTTACATAAAAGTAGAATGTTGAGTTTTTTATGTAGCAAAAGAGTTTTTGAATTTTGACTACACTCATTTTGGTAATTAAAATAAAATATTAACATATGGTGAATGCGTAACTCACAAATTGTACCAAAGAATTCAAGCACTTAATAAAAGTACAAATTGTACCTAAGAATTGTAGCACGTAATAAAGTCATTTTCTTACTTCAAAAAAATGAACTCATATTCTTTGAAGTGAGTGACTATGAAAGGGATTTTTGCATACTTGTATTTAGTTTTCATCATTAAAATATATGCGTTCTTATGTGTAAAATATGCAATAAAAATGATTCAACATGAATATATGAAAATTAGAATATCGACCAAAGAATATCTTTTGAATATAGTATAACACAACCAAAAGCCAGAAAAAAGTGTTGAAATACTACCAAATTCTTAAGAAGTTGGTCAGTTAATGTCAAAAAACTAATTATTAACACACTTGTATGGTCGACATGCTAAATAGGCAAAAGTTGGGCCATCAGATGGTAACTTGTGAAATAAAAGTAGCTAAAATGTTAGTAAGTTATCTTATGTGGTTATGTGTCTTGGCGTTGCCCACACTTGCCTCAATACACTCATGCAATTTTGTAGGGCCAAAATTTAAAAAACTAAAAAAGTCATAAATGAGCGATTTTAGGTCAATTTTGACAATTATAAAAGACTAACATTATTTACCACTTGACTAATTCGAACAAAGCAAATAGGTAGGAAATGGCTTATTTCAGCAAAATTGGTCATAGCCCACTTACTTTGTCACTCGAAAATCAGTATTTTTCCCTTAATATATTATATCACAAGGGTTACACTACCTCCTTAAAAACTCTTTTATGTTATTTACTCTCATTTCCCCACGAGCTACTGAATTTAATAAGATCAGATTGCACCCAAAGGTAAAGGGTAAAATTTATGAATTATTCATCAATTTGTAATATTTACTCGTGAATTCACATGAAAGGCAATTAACAAAAATATATTAAGCAACAAAAAGGAGGGGTGGATGACAATTAGAAAAAAATATCTTAGAAAATAAAAGGGACGATTATTTAATATTTGACAAGATGCCAAGAAATAGAATTAAAAAATATGTGAACATAAATGTTTATAAAGATGAATTTCGGGAATCGTTGAGCTGCATGGGATAGTAAATGGGTGGTCCAAAAAACATGATTAACAACATTACAAGAAATTAAAAATGTCACAAAAGAAGAACACACTGCATTAGTTTTGATGACTTTCTCCAACTACTCTTTATTTATGGGATGAGTGTTTGTTGTCTTGGAAATTTTAATACAAAGATGAAGCTCAGTTTGAAAATCTTGAGAGCAAACAGCCTCAACCTTATGGGAATTGCTATAGAATTTTTGGTTTACTAAATTGTATGTAAGTTCTTCATATGTGTAGTAGGAGCCCTTAGACTTAACATAGGATGTGTTTGGAATATTAGTGGCTAGAAGACAAATTTTTTTATTAAAGAACTGAAATATTGTTAGGTGAACTTTTGTAAACTTGTTTGATAAATTTTAAAGACTTATTGACCTTTTGACACTTAAAGTATTAATATTTGACCCATAAATCCTAAGGTATGTAACACCACGTGTTGGTATTAGTTGTACACGTGGCAGTAGTCTAGGTTAGTCGATGTAAAATTCAACTAAAATTAGTAAATAACGAGTAGGGAATCTGACCGTCACGGTATCGAGTCGTTATTTTTTAATACCGAACAAGTTTGGCCTTATAACGATCAAAATTGCGGTCGTTAAAGGCCCTGTTTTCACAAAAATCTCATGTTCTTGTATGATGGTGAAAGATGGTATATACGAGATCAAAGGAGACAAGATGCCAAAAGTTGTTGATGTTGTACTAGTTAGATGATAACTTTCCAATGGATGATATGTTTAACCATGCTGATTCAAGAGGAAAATATTGTAGATTTTTAATAAATAATGTGTTATAACAATATCAATTTTTGATCTACAAACTTTGTTGCAACTTTTGATCAAGTTTTACTTAAGTACGACCAAGTAATTGTAGAGAAATCACTTGTACAAAATCACAGGCTGACGGCTCACATTAGTTTTCTTGAGGGAATAGTTCACGAGAGTGAAGTGATCTCTGACTTGTATCGTTATATCCATAACCTCACATATGAGTCCCATCTCCGAAAGATTGAATATCTCCCTTCTCTTCCTAACAACTCTAACTCTATCTCAAGTAGAATGACTCAATATATCGTCATTTGAGTTTACAAGAACTACTATTGTTAGATTAAGAATCGTATTTAAATACTTTTATGGAATCAACTCTTATCTTCGTTAGTGGATTTAGTCCTTTTACCTTCGTACTTTTGTATTTAGATCGATAATTTTGGTAAGTCCCCACTCCCCACAACTTGAGTTAATTTCTAATTACCATTACTTTTTAACACGACTCCCCAATTGTTTATAGACAATTTTTCTTTGCTATTGATATCATCTTAAATATTATTGCTAAAGGTGAAAGGCAACACCAAGCTCTTGTTGCCAGTACTGCCGTGGCATGTGACACATAACACACATACCTTTTATTACCCAAAAATTATTTTATTATACCAATATTCAAACACTACTTATTCATACATGCATCATAGGTTGGTGTTTCATAGTATTTGAAGCCAAATCAGCGCATGTTCCGACAAGGTGACTTTAGGTTAATAGACGGGCTCATTTTTTTGCCATATGAGCAGTATAACCCATATTTTGTTTACATCAACAGTGGAGGCACTTTGATGTCATACTAACAATTGTGCTCACAATGTACTATATGAGATTTTCGCCATAGATATTTATGTCAATAAATTGTTTATTATGTGGTTTTATATAATTTATGTGAATTAGTGAATAAATATTAAAATTTAATTCATTCCACTTTGACGAGTCAAATATTCTGAATTATTTAAGGAAAGAAAATCGATGAGAAAAGTATAAATGTGGTAAACATAAAAAGAGTTCTATGTGTTTATGTGATTAGTCGAGTTAAAATTTTCAAAATTGGCCGACCATTGAATTATTTTCTGAATGTTAATTAAGAAGAATAATTATATAAATAGAGATTAAATAAAAATTTTGTGGATATGAGATTTTTCAAGCTTGAGAAGGTGAATATATGTTATCCTAATCATATGTGGTTAGCGGATTTTTTTTAATATTTTTAAATGAATTATAGTTTAAAAAATAGTGTCTATTTGGTCATAAAATATTTATATAAAATCAGCAGAGTATATTCAAATCTCAAAACTTGTTTTATTATCTCTAGTATAGTTCTAAAGACTTTTGAAAAATGATTGTTAGATTTATTATAATGACCAAGTATTTTAAAATGATCTTTAAAGGATTATTTTTCTTTTGGAGGCTAACTTGCAAAATTCGTAGTAAATAAATCGCTCAAAAATTGTAAGGCCCGAGAAATTTTAAGTAAGTAACTCTCATTATCGCGATTTATGATTTAACGTAAGTGCGTGAATTAATTTAATTGTGATTAAATTTTTAGAATCGCAAGTGTGAACATCGCAAGTGTGAACATCGATTAGTTTATTAAAGTATTATTGATTAATTAATTCACAATGATATTTAAATATATACTTATTGGGCGTTAGATATTTTGTAGGGATTTAAATATGTATGAGATTATTAAGTTCTGGGAAACTTTTTAAATAATTATTTATTTTCTGAAAAATAAAGAATCACATTATTATTCTATAATTATACCGAGTGTATTGAAGAATTTAAAAGTTCTTATAATCATATTATTGATTATTTTATAATGATATTTTTTATGGGGAAAATAATTGTGAGTGTAGCTGTCTATTTAGCTAAAATAAGTGTTAGCTTTGGAATCCTAATATTGCATTAATAAATTTCTTGAATATCCTAAGATTTGTACTCTAGTAATTATTCTTTAATTAATTTTTTATTATTTAGTAATATGATAAAAAAAACTCGAATTGCGATTATTTCGAGTACAAATTTTATTTATATTTTTTTTCTATTTAAGAAATTGTATGGGTGCCAGTATTATCATTATAATAATAATAATAATAATATTATTATTATATTATTATTATTATTATTATGATTATTATTATTATTATTATTATCATCATCATCATTAATATTATTATTAATATTAATATTATTATTATTATCATCATTATATATTATTTTCTTCTATCCTATTATTGTTAGTAAATTTAGAAAGAATGATAACTAAATATTAGAATATATATATATAAATTGTACTTTCTAGACAATTCTACAAATTAGTGGATATTTATCTGGTTAGTTGTTAACCATGGTTAAATATTTATTTATAAGTAATTTTAAAGGAGTAATCTCTATATATTTACCAAAATCCCTTCCTTTCTTCCCCAAATTCATTTACACTAACACTCACAATCCAAGAAAGTGAAAACTTTAATTTGGATAAAAGGTTAGTAGGAGGATCAAAGAAAGTTTTTGGGTATTTGGATAAGGAATTTTTTGGTGGTTAAGAAATCTAATTAAATCAAGATCAACAACATGTGGGTTATATTATATCATCGCCCATAAACCGTTAATCTTTAACCATAATTTCATCTTTTTGTTCCACATAGACAAACCGGAACCTCCACCGAACTTTTCAAGCATACATGAAAGATTAATGAGTATGGAAAACGATACGTGGCCCAACAGTGATGGGTACAGTACCAGTACCACTAGTAGAGGCAAAAAATTAACCACTAGAAATAAAATAGTTTTGTTCACCATCTTCAACTACACGATTAGTAGAATATAATAAAAATATCTCATCTAGATTATTGGAAAATATTAACACATGCAACAATAGGGTAATTATATTTAAAATAAATTGTAGTTCAAGAATTGGCAATAAAAACCAACTAACAAAACAAGTAATAATGGTCAAACAGATTTGATAAATAAAAATAATAATATTAAACAATAACGAGAAAGAAAGCTTATTTATTGTATAATAGCTGAGTCACTGAATCTTGCAAAAGACATGACTGATCTTGAAGAGATATTTTCTCCATCTATGTTGTGTTAGGATGCCACGAATTCACTTTTAGGATAAAACAATAACACATAAATTTGTCACATACTGTCAAAGTTGAACAACAATCACACCTCAATTCTCCGAAAATCTAAGTATATGTATGTATATTTGGTAGAGAGAAAAAGAGATGTAGTTAAGGTTCTTCTCATTTCCCTTTATTCTTTTATTTTTCTATCAAGGAGTATATATAGCATCATATATATATATATATATATATATATATATATTTTAGAGCCTAATTATCATTATTTACATAACAATAATCCTTAATCTTATTACATATTAATATATATATATATATATATATGTGTGTGTGCCTACTAAGATCAAGACTTTCACTCTGGACACTCAATTCCTTAATATCGCAATTGAATGTGTCAAGACCTTAAGATTGTTTCTCTCAAGGCCTGACTATGTTGTTGAAGGCCTTTGGAATGATTCTTTTTGTTTCAAGGTCTTGAGGAAGAATCTCAAGCCCTTAATCCTAACTTAGACCGTACAAAACACATATAATCCACAGAAAGAAGTATCTTTTCACTTCTTTCTCAATGGATTACACTAAGAAAATTACATAGATCCATATTCAATTTTTTTTAAAATTACGTAAAGAGCCTACAATAATAAAGCTCCAAACATTCAATTTTCTAACACATGTAACGGTGGCCCAAAGGAATTTAATTAAGAACTTACATGTTCAGGTGTCCAACTGAGATAACAAATGAATATTTTTGACAAGATGCACGAATGGGGAGGAAAAGTAGGTTTTGATGACCAACATTGAAAAAAACGTGGTACATGATTTAGGAAGGGCAACTTGGGTGTTAATGATGCTCAAGCGAGATTGCATTTGTTGTATCGCTTAAAAAAAAGTGATGGGAATTTTTTCATTAGAATTCTACTTGATGAAAAAAAATTGAATGGTCTTATATGGGATGATCGTTGTTCTTTGATATCTAATAAACTTTTTTGTGATGTTGTGTTTGATACTACATATCGAACCAATAGGTATGTTATGTCGTTTGTGCCATTTTATTGATACTACAAGTTTTGAGCGGGTTTTGGTATTAGTCGTGGAAGGGGAAAAACCCTGGGCTATCATTACCGATCAAGATCAACACATCCTTAAGGAAATTTAATCTTAACTGTCGAACACCACACATTTATTATGTTCTTGGAAAATTAGTAACAAACTTCTACAAAATCTTTTTAAAGTATTATTCCAAACACCTATAAGGTTTTAAAAGTGGTTTAAAAAATATACCATTCATTGACCAAATATATATATATATATATATTAATTATATACCATTCATTGACTAAATTTATATATATACAAACATATATATATACACATAACTTATTTTAAAAACTTTTTTTGTTGGAAAAAAAATCAAATGCGTGTAATATATAAAAATCTTAAAAATGAGCTATGTAACTATAATATATAAGAGCCTCAAATACGTGTCGAGCACTCTATTTCAAATATTAAGAATTGATTGGAACATAGGGAGTATAATATTAGAAATTTAAGACTTAAAACTTAACACATTATATATAATACAAATATATAGTTATATATACGGGTAAATATAAGTGATCGCGGTTTGATTTGGTTCGGGTAACATGTTAAAACAGAACCAGACTGTATAACTGTGGTTTTTGAAAACATTCAAACCAACCCGAACCTCGTATCCCAGTAAAACCAAACCATTCGGTTCGGTTTAGCGGATTTTGACAGTTTATGACATTTTTTAGTAGTGAACTCGGTAAATAAAATAACATCTCTTTTATTTAAACGTTTCCACTTAAAATTTACATTTTTATTAGTATAATTATGAAATCTTTCATAGTAAAGTTAATCACTAGTATTAATTGCAAATAACTTATGTTTAATAAACATGTTGATCAATTTAGTTGCAACAACAAATGTAATGCAAAAGCAATATAAATACTTTGAAACATATGATGAGTTGATGATAATTTGATGAGATCTAACTTGAATTTAGTTTTTGATTATTGGACATAATTATTTTACTTTGTATAATCACAAGTATAAAATTGTGTGTATATATGTTGGTAAATTGATGCGGTTTGGATCAAATCGTGATAAAGTTAAACCAAAATCAACCCATAACCTGCGAATTTCTAAGGTAGATGAACTTTAATCGCAAACCACATTCCAATTTCGGTTGTGTCTGTTTAATATCGGATCAGATTATGCGCATAAACCCCGCAACTTGATCACCTACGCGTAAACCTCTGTAAAGAATTCTTTAAAATTAGAAAATAGTCACATTCACGTGTTACTTTGTGAATATATATCTAACTATCGTCTCTCTTTTTCAAGAATACACTTTTAAAATTATATTAATTTTTATTTATGTTTTAGTTACTTTTATGATCGAAAAGATAATATAATTAAATTTTAGAGTATGTTTATAATGTTGTGTAGAAAAATTGTTGTGTTCACCAAATTTTAAATGTTATTTTAAAATTTTCCCATTTTTTTATATAGTTTGATTTTTTTTAAAATTTGTTCATGTTAGTTATTTTTAGAGATAATATTATATTTTACGTAATACCTTATTGGGTTTCGTAAAAAAGGTTGCATTGTTCCAAAAAAATGTTATAATATTCACTAAAAACCATACAATGTATTATTTCAAATATAATTATGATTAAAATTAAAAATTATTTTTTTATAAAGTTAAACAAAATGTGATGAGTAAAAACATATATATCATGTTATAGGTACTTTTTGCCTTATAAAAAAATAAATTTAATATCATAATTACGGAGGTAATTAATGTGTCCTCAAAACAAAATTACAAAAAAGTTAAATAAAATATACGACTCATGCCTTAAAGTTTTAAATATTAAAAAATATTATAAAAAATATTATAATGTGGTTTTAAAGTGTAATTATATTGTATGTAGATGTCCTCAAAGTTTGTAGTGAGGCCTATGACTTACGCGATGATACCTCATTAATTGTACTTTAATGCCTATGTGTGGTTGACATGCTAAATATGCAAAAGTTGGACGATCAGGTGGTAACTTGAGAAATAAAAGTAGCTAAAATGTTTATAAAGATGAATTTGGGGATTGGTTGAGCTCCATGGTAGAGTAAAGGGGTGGCCCATAAAACATGATTAACAACATTACATGAAATTAATAACATCACAAAAGAACAACACACTACATTAGTTTTGATGACTTTCCCCAACCACTCTTTATTTATGGGATGGGTGTTTGTTGTCCTAGAAATTTTAATAATAAAGAGGAAAATCTTCGAAGCTAACAGCTTCAACCTTATGGGAATTGCTACAAAAAATTTTATTTGCTAAATTGTATGTAATTTCTTCATATGTGTAGCATGAGCTTATATCCTTAGCTTACCATATGTTTGGAATTGTAGTGGCAAAAAAGACAAAATATTTTTTATTCAAAAACTAAATGTTGTTAGGTGAACTTTTGAAAACTTGTTTTATAAATTTTAAAAGACTTATTGACCTTTTAACGCTTAAAGTATTAACATTTTACCCGTAAATACTAAGGTATGTGATTAATATACTTATTTTTGTTATATTCAAATAAGCATGAGTGTTGTCTGTTTCCAATGGTGTGTCCAAGCTCGCACTGTAAGGCTTCATTTGAATTGGGGGCTGTGGAGGGATGCGTTGGGGGTTGTGTCATCAACATGCTAAATAGCAAAAGTTGGACCATCACATGGTAACTTGAAAAATAAAAGAAGCTAAAATGTTAGTTAGTTATCTCATGTGGTTACGTGTCTAGGTGTTGGCTCACATTTTCCTTAATACAGTCATGCCATTTTGTGGGGCCAAAATTTAAGAAACTAAAATAGTCATAAATGAGCAATTTTTATGTCAATTTTGACAATTATAAATGACTGACTCATTATTGCCACTTGACTCATTCGAACAAAGCAAATAGGTAGGAAATGGCTTATTTTCAACCAAAATTGGTCATAGCCCACTTATTTTGTCAGTCAAAAATCAGTATTATTCCCGTAATATGTATTATATCAAAAGGATTACACTAACTCCTCGGATACTCTTTTATGTTATTTCCTCCAATTTCCCATCCAGCTATTGAATTTAATGAGATCAGATTGATACATGCACCCAAAGATAAAGGGTAAAATTAATGAATTATTCGTCAATTTGTAATATTTACTCATGAATTCACATGGAAGACAATTAACAAAAAATATATATTAGGAAAAATATCTTAGAAAATAAAAAGGGACGATTGTTTAATATTTGACAAAGATGCAAAGAAATAGAATAAAAATAAATTTGTGAACATAAATGTTTATAAAGATGAATTTGGGGAATGGTTGAGCTCCATGGGAGAGTAAAGGGG
Organism: Apium graveolens; assembly: GCF_009905375.1. Classification (NCBI taxonomy): domain Eukaryota; kingdom Viridiplantae; phylum Streptophyta; class Magnoliopsida; order Apiales; family Apiaceae; genus Apium; species Apium graveolens. Next base: position 294,692,607 of record NC_133652.1, on the reverse strand, counting down.
TGGCCCATAAAACATGATTAACAACATTATAAGAAATTAAAAATGTCACAAAAGAAGAACACACTGCATTAGTTTTGATGACTTTATTTATGGGATGAGTGTTTACTGTCCTGGGAATCTTGAGAGCTAACAGCTTCAACCTTATGGGAATTGCTACAAAAATTTTTGTTTGCTAAATTGTATGTAATTTCTTTATGTGTGTAGCAGGAGCCCTTAACCTTAGCTTAGGATGTGTTTGGAATATCAGTGGCATAAAAGATAAAGATTTTTATTCAAAAAACTGAAATATAGGTAGGTGAACTTTTGAAAACCTGTTTGATAAATTTTAAAAGACTTTGGACATTTTGACGCTAAAAGTATTAATATTTTACCCATAAATCCTAAGGTATGTAACACCAGGTATTGGTATTAGTTGCACACATGGCAGTAGTCTGGGTTAGTCGACATAAAATTCGACTAAAAATAGTAAATAACAAGTAGGAAATCTGACCGTCACGGTATCGAGTCATTATTTTTAAATACCGACCAAGTTAGGCCTTATAACGATCAAAATTGCGGTCGTTAAAGGCCCTATTTTCACAAAAATCTCATGTTCTTGTATGATGGTGAAAGATGGTATATACGAGATCATAGGAGATAAGATGTCGAAAGTTGTTGATGTTAGACGAGTTAGATGATAACTTTCCAATGGATGATATGTTCAACCACGATGATTCAAGAGGAAAATATTGTAGATTTTTAATAAATAATGTGTCATAACAATATCAATTTCTGATTTACAAACTTTGTTGTAACTTTTGATCAACTTTTACTTAAGTGCGACCAAGTAATTGTACAGAAATCACTTGTATAAAATCACAGGCTGAAGGCTGGCATTAGTTTTCTTGAGGGAAGAGTTCACAAGAGTGAAGTGATCTCTGACTTGTATCGTTATATCCATAACCTCACATATGAGTCCCAGCTCCGAAAGATTGAATATCTCCCTTCTCTTCCTAAAAACTCTAACTGTATCTCAAGTAGAATGACTCACTCTATCGTCATTCGAGTTTATGAGAACTACTATTGTTAGATTAAGAATCGTATTAAATACTTTTATGGAAGCAACCCTTATCTTCGTTAGTGAATTTAGTCTTTTGCCTTCATACTTTTGTATTTAGATCGATAATTTTTGGTAAGTCCCCCACTCCCCACTACTTGAGTTGATTTTCTAATTACCATTACTTTTTAAAACGACTCCTCAATTGTTTATAGGCAATTTTTCTTTGCTACTAATATCATCTTAAATATTAATACTAAAGGTGAAAGTCAAAACCAAGCTCTTTTTGCCAGTTGGGCAGGGGCCTTTGACACGTAAGTCACAATAACCTTTTAATACCCAAAAATTATTTTATTATACCAATATTCAAACACTACTTGTTTAATAAAGGCATCATAGGTTGGTGTTGCATAATATTTGAAGTCAAATCAGCACATGTTCCGACATGGTGACTCCACATCAATAGGCGGGCCCATATTTTTGCCGTATGAGAAGTATAGCCCATATTTTGTTTATATCGAAAGTGGGGGTACTTTGATTCTATACCAACAATTGTGCTCACAATGTACTATCTGAGATTTCGCGGTTTATATTTATGTCAACAAATTCTTTATTATGTGGTTTCATATAATTTATGTTAATCCGATAAATAAATATTAAAATTTAATTCATTCCATTTAAACGAGTCAATATTCCCAATTATTTAAGGAAAGAGAATCGAGAGGAAAGTATAAATATTGGAAATCATTCCTTCTCAAACTGAGATGAAAAACAAATTCAAAAACTTTGCTGACCAGATATCAATGTATGATCTCAATGGAATGGAAAACAAGTGTTAAGAATCTCAAGACCTTATTTGTGGCCCTGAATGAACAAGTTCAAAATCATATCATTCACTCTAATGACACAAGACTGAAGATGGATCAAATGCACTCTAGAAGATACACTCCTTCAGCCTTGCCCATGGATGAAATTAAGAAGGTTGTAGACGACATTTTTGGGGTTTCTACTTCCTCCACACCTCAATCTTCATCCACACTACAAGTTCAAGAACTGCAATATCAAGTTTCTTCTCTCAAATCTTCCAATGACTAACTAAGTTCCCAAGTTCAAGCTCTTACATCCTTGGTGCAAAGTCAAGAGACAGATATTAAACCCTGATAGACTCTCACAAGCATCTTTAAATGCAAAACTCTGTTGCTTTGGAGCCATCACGGGGAAGCTCAACATACCACTGCCTTCCCTACCGGAAAGAAATAAGGCCAAAATTATGACATCCCCTACTCATGCCTGTTATCAAGACTAAAGGGAGAGTAAGGTTAGGATTTAACAATCCAGGGATGCTAAATCTAAATCTAAGGAGCCTATTCAGGTTGGCTAAAGTTTTTCACAAACTCAACAATTTCAAGATGTAGGAAAAGAATGACTCGTCAAGGCTACAGAAGGACCATATCAAGATCAAGAATTCAGTGAACTTCTTGGCAGTCCCGAGGTTGTCGCTTCATATAATTATATATAACAGACAAAAGAGCATTGGCCCAAAACTATCAATTCTACCAGGGCAGTGGTTGTGAATGTTGAAAATTACTTTAAAGAAAGGATTATTGTCACGTCAAATGATGATGGTGTGGGATAGATGCTTCAAGTATCTATGTCAAATCTTAACATACTAAGGGCATCTGAGCTAGATGTTGTGATTGACAAAGTGCATGTATTCATCACAGAGGACACCACTTTCTTCATGAGCTTAAAAATGCATAGATAGCAGCTTTTTTCCTGAAGCCTATCTATATCCAACAAAGGAGTGTCCTACATCCTGCCCAAGAACCAAATAATACAACACTTACTATTCCTAAAATTTTTGTTAGAATCAAATATGAGACAATCATGGATTATTCAATCTAATCTAAAATACAAAAAGAATAAGAACGTTGAAGATGTTGGAGATGAAAAGATCTTATACAGATACTTTCTGAATCGTGACACTATGTTGCCAACTGCTCAATTCAATTTAAAAGATCATAAGGATGATGATGAGCAGAAGCATGATGAGCAGAAACCTTCTAACTCAATCCAAGTCAATCTTCAAGAGCAACTAGCCGCAAGGATAAAAAGAAGGATGAGAAGAAGGATGAGACAAGAAGAAAAGGAGATGAAAGAAGGAGGAAAAAGAAGAGGAAGACAATCAGGACCACACGAATAAACCCTACAAATACAATGATAAAAGCTCACCTACCAAATCTCTAGTCCAAACACTCAACCATCTCTCACCTCAAAGCCAAAATTTCTATACAAGCCAACTGCAAACTCACTTCTCAAAATTCCAATCACTTCCACTCAAACAAGCTTGAAGAAAAATCACAACCCTACCTTCATATAAACCTTCAATGAAGACACACTTTAAATTTGTTGGAAGAAACTGCTAGTTACTGAGTGATCATTATGGAATTGCTATGATTAAACTTACTTTCTTCCACTAAATTGGTACCTCACAGATGAAGAATATTTTCAGCAGCTAGCTAAAGAAATAATCAGAGTCTGGGTTGTATCATATACAAAAGTCAGAATTTATTATGATAATGGTTTTTCACTCTACTTGGAAGCAATATAATCGACACACTTTCAACCACAGAGTTTAAAAGAGTGATCAGTCTAATGAAGGATAAGGATACTATTACAAGGTTCTGGAAAAATTGTATCATTTTTTTGTCATAGCATCCAAAAAAGTGAGAGAGTCCTCCTGTTAGAGATTTAAATGAGAGAGTGCATATTGCATTTGGTCTCTCCTTAAAAAGACAGCTATTATAGTTCACTGTCCATCAGAGTATCCATTAATTTTAAAGGGTGACAAGTTCGGTATTAGTCATCATCTTAATTTCAAGTGTTGAGTGCTTACCACCCTGTAATAGTAAAGATACGTAGAACAGTAAGTTTGTCCTTAATGTTCAGTTTTTAAATACACTTTAAATTAAGGAACATAAAAAGCATAAGAAACTCGAATCCTCAGTTTTTTTATGGACAAAAGAAGTGTATACACTAAGTAGAATTTATGTTCAAGAACTTTTTGGTTTAGAGCAAGTAGCAAAACAGAGCCACAAATATTTAAATCCATAACCTCTTTCGATTTCTGTTTTTCTTGCTCTCAACCACTTCTACTTTTAACGTTTATATGTGAATGAGATGTTGTTAATATGTTATGTTTTACTGCTCTTTTATTTCCTTATATTATCTTATTCTTTTTAATTTTTTGAACCCCATGGCATGCCCGCTGAATTCCTTTTTTTCATCGTATGCTAGATTCAGTATGTCAAATTACTGTAAACTTCATTTAATATAATTTATGTAACCATAATATATCTTGTTCTTCAGATTGAATAAGCAAATAATGTATATATTATACCCACATAGTTTTATGTTCTAACCCTTCTGTTCAAGCTTTGCGTAGGAGCCTGTTCTTCCTGCAACCTTCCTCCGAGCCCGCATAATTTTGATGCTTGGAAATATGCGTGTCATCAAATTTCAAGCATGGAGGAGCATTTTAAGAAAAGAATTTAGAATTTCCGAGATCTGGAGGATGATTGGCTCAGGAAATTCATGTATAAAATTTTTACTAACATGGTTGTGCTCTAGAACATTCCTATGATCATAGCAGTGCTTACATTTGGACTTGCACTTTGGTTGAATGTCGTTCTCCTTGATGTAGGAAAAGTGTTTACTATCATATATCTTTCACTATCGAGTATTTTGATATTTTTGCCCTTTTGAAGTTAGAAATTATGTACTTTGATAGTTAGAACCAAAGTATGTATCCGATTTCATCTATGCTTGTTGATAAGACTTTAGAACCGGTTTAATAAGTTTTAAGTTTCATTAGATGCTTGTTGTATTGAATGTTGGATGCCTTGTTTGGCAGGAATAACGTAAAAGAAGAACAATTATTTCAAAAATTTTATTTTTGTAGTGTTGCATTTGACTCTATACGGTGTTGCGTAATACTAAACATGATGTTGCATTAATAACAATGGTGTTGCAGATGACTAAAATCAGTGTTGCACTACACATTGTGGGACCCACTGCTGACGTGGCAAAAGTGGCTCCCACTGCTAAGTGGAAAATGTGGGACCCCTTGTGTCAAAGTAGGGGCCACTACTGACGTGGAAATATGACGTGTCACTTGCCACGTAGGACACAGTGGTGATGTGACTTCATTTTATGAAACACTAACTGTTGTTGTCATTGTACGCTTTTACTGTTGCAAAAGATGCATAATGCAACGCTTTCTAGTGTTGCATAATTCGTTGCCTTAAGGCTCTACGACCACATCCACATTAGCAACCCCACCCTGGTGTTGCCTATTACCTTATGCAACACCATTTAGGCCTTATGCAACTGTATAGTAGGGGTTACCTATGTGCACTTGTGGCGTATATGGCCATTCTTTATTTATATATTCATGATCTTATTCACAGAAGGCATGTTAATAACCTAATTGTATACTAGATGATAATTTCTGCTTCCAAACTTTATGTCTTTGTTACCTTTTCGATTTCATTTAGGAAATGGGTAGAGTTTGCAGTTTGTAAAGGTGAGAATTGAGGTACTTTCTAATTTTATATGTTTTCTTGGCTTATTAACTTAAGGCTCTTGTGAAATATAATTATCTTGGTTGTACAACACTGGGCTCATCCTTTCAACTATTACAAATTATAACATTTTTACTAGTATATTTTGCTGGATTCTTAAATTTAATTTTAAGACAAGGGTACGAGCACCGCTTTACATTAGTGTGTGCACACTACAAATATTTAAGTAATTAATGATCATTACTACAATCCTATCAATTTTAGTTGAAATTTTATTTTATTATTTCTTTATATTTCACGGAACTCTGGTAGTTGTAGGAAGGATGGAGCACAGACCTCTGTCTTCTTCAAGAGATTCCTCAAGGCCACTACTATTAAAGCTTGTGATCTTGATCAACTAAGTAGTGTTTATTCATGTCAATAAGTATCTGTACTGGTTAAGTTAGTACTCTGGTTGATGTTTACAATTTGATGAGATAAGTTGTACTTATCATGGGAATAGTATGTCTAGGATGATATATTTTGGTTAGAATATTTTTCGGGTTGATTGTACAAACTAAGCTATCTTATTTATTTATATTGAATTCAACTAGCTAATATATATATATATATTGGTTGAGTTTGGGACTTAAGTTTTTTCAGTATTATGGTTAAATACATTCTCCAATAGCACCAAAGATTAGTAAAAATTCAAATATTTATTTTAAAATGTGTTTGATACATTAATTATAAAACAATAAATGATGTGAATAAGGCGATTTAAAACATAAATTTAAACAAAACCTATATTATATAACACCTATAACAACGGTTACCTACAGGAATTGATGTTAAACTGTATTTTTCATAGAGTTACATATAAATAAACGATGTCTGAAATTTATAAAAATATTCTAAGACATTAGAAATCTTCCCAAAGTTGTATACGACTACTTTAGACATCAGGTAAAAACCGATGTCTATGTAAAATTAACTTTAACATCAGTCACGAATACATCGGTCCTTTTTTACATACACATCGTTGTTTACCCGATATATAAAATCTCTTTCTAGTAGTGGCTTGAAAATCTTCAAAGCTAATAGCTTCAACCATATATGAATTGCTACATAATTTGTTGTTTTGGCCCTTAAAGTATTTATTTGTACCCATAGATCCCAAATTACCATATAGGAATTGCTACATAATTTGTTGTTTTGGCTCTTAAAGTATTAACATTGTACCCATAAATCCCAAACTTAAGTGGACGTACATTTTAAACTCTAAGGTATGTGATTAATATACTTTATTTTTGTTATCTTCAAATAAGGGTGAGTGTTGTTTGTCTCCAATGGTGTGATCTAGCTCGGACTGTAAGAAATTTTTTGAAAGGGAGGGTCGGGATTCAGGGGGCAAGAGGGTGTTTGCGAGCGTTGTGGACTAATAGAAAATAGAGTGTTATGTAACCCGCAGCCGCTAACCTTGGGTGTGCATAGGTAACCTATAGGGAAACAATAGCTGCACTGAACAGGTAAAACGCATTTAAGCGACATGTTGACCAGGAGGCATAATATAAATCCTATGAGATTCGAACTTGTGACAAAGAGGATACTTATCCCTCTTTAACCAACTCAGCCACCCTCGCTTGCGAAAATAGAATGTGTTTTCAAGGCCACAAATAGGGTGTTGTGATGGTT